>NC_091472.1:66171082-66471082 GCF_036971445.1 Narcine bancroftii
CCTGGTGGCCAGCCTGCAAACTTTCAACAACAATAGACAGTCACTCCTGTATGACTCTACAGACATTAAGCAGCAATAGATAGTCACTCTTCAGAGCACCACCTATCAGCTCCTGTGTGTCATTGCAGACTTTAGCTGCTTCTTGACTTTTTACTGTTACCCTTTTCCTACTAGATTAGCACTATACTCACAATTACCAACAACCTGCTTACAGTATGAACTTTCAGTTTTGGTAATGTATCTCAAATGTTTGATACTGTTCTGGATTTCTCATATGCCTTAACTGTAATTATTTGTAATCAACTATGACTTTTTATAACTGCCTGTGATTACCCTTTGCAGAGGTTAATGTCTCACATGATTCCTACTGTATTTATTTGTGTTGTCAATAATTGTTTGTGGCTTTCAACTTGATTGAGCCCTGTTAGGATGTACGGTACATATCACTTCCTCCCCCAGCAGCCTTCATACATGATTCTCAGACATGGCACCACAAATGGCAAGTCGGTTTCACTCTCCTTGCTCAGTTCTATGGTGGAACATCCACACTAATTCGGAACTGCTGAACCAGTTGGTCGATTACCGCTGGTTCTGGGGGGGGGGGGTGTGCTGTGCAGTGGTATGCTTGGAGGGAGTGGGCAGAACCAGCGCTAACTGCTCCGGTCTTGTGACAGCTAGACACAAAAGCCTCCTAACTACTGGCAACTAGTCACTACAGCCAGGAGGCATAGTGATTCAACAGCACCCGTAGGTCTACTAATAAGCCTTGGCCTACTCAACATAGCTACATCATGAGGTCATTAGCACTTCAGATGTCATGATGCCAGGTCACATGTTGTGTGCCTATATCAAGACTGATAACACTGTCATAAACACTTTTCTCTTCGCTGCTGACAACTTCAGGTGTGGTCTCGTTAATTCAACATGATGGCATATGTGCACAAACCATTCGCCACAATAATGTATAATAGGGCTGGGAAGAGAAAAACTACAATATCCAAAAAAATTCAGAAATTGTGCCCATATTCTCAACCCATGTCTTATTATTGGATTATACATTAATTTAGAAAAGGAAAAGGGTAAAGAACCTAAAATTGCTAACATAGATGAGTTTAAAAAAAAGTTGTTGATATTTAAGTTGTTTTTCCTTGGTTCATTTATTATGATAGGTTGTGAATTGTTTCCACTGTCCTTAAGCTACAAGTGAAAAAAATGTAAATGTGCTTCCTGATTGATTTTTGTTTAAAGCCTTTTCATGCTTGGTTGCTTGTCAAGCAACTGCTTTATTGTGGGGAAATTTAACCATTGATAGACTGCAGATTTCCCTTCAACTTCTGTTGTTTGCTTACATGTTCAAATCTTAGTTGTAGTTGGTATATTGGGATTTCCTCTAACATTGAAATACTGATAAGTACTGGGTCTTACCAAAACCACTGAGTCTTGAAGTTCCTTTACTATTTACTATTCACTCCTTTACTGGCACGGCTCATTATTTAGCAGGCTTATTGGAAGATTTATTTCAAATGTGCTTTATATTTGAATGTTTTGTGCAATTTTTCATATTTTCCAAATGGTATCCATTCATTTGAGGTGGCACACTTGGCGTAGCAGTTAGTGCAATGCCTTTACAGTGCCATCAATCTGGACTGGAGTTCGAATCCCACACTGTCTGTAAGGACTTGGTACGTTCTCTTTGTGTCTGCATGGGTATTCCCTGGGGATTCCAGTTTCCTACCACCATTTGAAATGTACCGGGAGTATAGGCTAATTGGGTGTAAATTGGGCGGAAAAGACTCGTGGGTCAAAATGGCCTGTTACCACGCTATATTCAAAAAATGTTTCCTTGGAAGAAATGAATTGTATCTACTGAACAATAAAAACTTTGGACATTGGTTCATGAGCAGGCACATTTTTCGAGGTGGATGCTTTATCCAGTGGAGGGGCAGCACTATCTGGGTACCCTACAGAGCGTAAAAGTGAATCCTGGTCCTGATCTGTAAATTCTACTTCAGCGTTTGTTCATCTTCCTCTGTAGATCTGTTTTATCATGAACTTTCATGTGTCTTCCTATGTTCTGACTTCGAACTTTTTACCCAATTCCCCTGCTTCACAATTAACAGTTCAGTCATCCACTATTTTATGAACTTAATCCGGTATTTTGTATAGACTCTTTAGTATTGCTGTTTTCAAGGGCCAAATGAAAGAGGCAGAGTTGTTAACAAAACATTCTTTACTGAAGGCAATAATTTTTTAACCAATCTGCAGTGGTACAATAATGTGTTTGTCATACCTTGTGGAACTCAGTTCCAAAGCAATACATTGCACAGCTTCTTCATTGCAAAAGAATATATCTCATATAAGTCATCAACTATTTACATATATAAATTTACACAATTATTTGAATACTTGTATATAAAGACACAGTATTCAAAATTGTGCATCCAGTCAAATCTACTGGTTTTAAAATCTCAGATGTCATCCCTGAAGTGTTCACTCTAGATCAGTGGCTTTCAAACTTTTTCTTTCCTCTCACATAGCACCTTAAGTAATCCCTATGTGATTAGTAAGGGATTACTTAAAGTAGCATGTGAGTGGGGAAAAAAAGGTTGAAAATCATTGCTCTTGACCCAATTTTTACTGCAATATTTTGTTTGAGAAAAATTGTCAATTAGGTGCGATTAAAGAAGTGGTTTTCTAACTTTTTCTTTCCACTCACATACCACCTTAAGTAATTCCTCACTAATCATAGTGCACCTATGGCATAGGGATTACTTAAGGTGGTATGTGAGTGGAAAGAAAATGTTTGAAAACCACTGATCTATATGAACCATTTGAGTTCATTTGCACATTTTCAACATCTATTTTCTGACTTTCAATACATCTTCAATGACTCCACCACATTTTTTTAGAAATATGACTATCCTTCATGAATGGGTGGTTGGAATCTTTCACAATGCCTTCTTTTCGAGACCATATCTATGGTTATGATTTGTGCCACCCACTTTGGATTCTTTCCTCCACATGCTATGTCATGTAAAGCTGCACTAAGACTAGGCATTAGCAAATGACAATCTATCAGCATCTTAACTGGGGAACTCAGTGAGTTTGTGTTTGATCATATTAAGAAGCAGATACATTACTAGCTAAATGGGTCCTGGATGGCTTACATTGTTTGTCCAGCAACTGCTACTTCATCAACATCCAGATAGATTGTGCAGGGGGAGGCTTATAGCTGCTTCTGGACCTAGATCTGGACCGTACAGCTTTATTAGGGCAGGACAGTGTGGCACAGTTAGCATAGCAATGAGCACAATGCTATTATAGTGCCAATGGCACTGGTTCGAATCTGGTGCTGTCTATAAGGAGTTTGCACATTATTCCATGTTTCTGTGTATTTTCTCTGTGTGCTCTGGCTTCCTTCTACCTTTCAAAAATGTATGGGGTGTGCAGGTTAATTGTGCAGCATAGGCTCATGGGCTGGAAGGGCCAGTTATCATGTTATATATCTAAATGTTAAAAAAAGGAATAAAAAATGTTATAATATGCAGTATGTTGCAGATGTGTCTTCACTTGTCCTTGTAATAAAAGATAACATACCAACCAATTAGCTTCCTAATTTCTTGCTGAAGTGAGAAATTAGCTTTCAATAATTTATGTAAAATGAGAGTTGGGTCTCCTTGAATTACATTTCAAAATGGATCACCTGTCAAATTGAATAGTAGAACAGGCCTGAAGGGCTGAATGGCCTACTCCTGATTTTGTAATCAGCATTCCTCCATTATTTCTCACCATTTATAAAATGCCTTTATTTTTCACCCAAAATGGATATTATCATTGTTATTCTACACCTACCCTATCTTTGCTTGTTCCCTGAGCCCCAGTTTGTCCGCCTCACCTCATAATACCACCAAGCTTCGTATCTAAACTGGTGAAGAGACAGAGAAGGGGATTACACAAAGAGATATTGCTTGTGTGTTCCCTTTCTGTGTCTTCACAGTTTTATGCAGTTTTATTTTGACTCAGCTAAAACTCTGGTCTGTGCCAGAGTTGAAAACAACGTCCCAATCATGTTCCATGTGAGTTGGGGGAAACATGTAGCTGAACCTATCAGAAAATAATCTGCACACTCCTGGCATCTGCTCATACATTACAGCAATCTGCTGATTGCAGTATCTCTCAGCTGATGAGCTACCCATGTTCTGCTTGCAAATGGTATCTGAATCAGAGCATTGATTTGTTCATGTGTGACATTTCTCTGCTCAGTGAGAACAAAAACTATTCCCAGATGGCATGCTTCTCTTCTTTTAGTGCTACAAGTGGTTTCTGTGTGGCAGAGATTAAACTGCTAGCCAGGTCAGGATGAAACTGCATTGAAGCAAAAAGACTTGTGTGGCCTCCATTGGGACTGTGACCTGAACCTGTAGATATTATGTGACAGAAATGTTGCTGAGCCTTGCAAAAGAATACACATCAACCCCAAAGTGGTGATTATAGCTACTTGGCCATAGAACTCTTGCAAGAATGTACAAATGGATAGTTTCAGAAAAAAAGGATAGGTCAGCAAATTTGCAGATGACACAAAGGTTGGAGGAGTTGTGGATGGAGCTGAAGGTTGTCGAAGGTTACAAGAGGATAGAGACAGGATACAGAATTGGGCAGTAAAGTGACAGATGGAGTTCAATCCAGATAAGTGTGAGGTGATACATTTTGGAAGGACAAACCAGAAGGCTGAGTACAGGGTTAATTGTCAGTTATTAAGAGTATAGATGATCAGAGGGACCTTGGTTTTCAAATCCATGCATCCCTCAAGGACACCATGCAGGATAATAGGATAGTTAAGAAGGCCTATAGGATGCTGGGCTTCATTAATAGGGGGATTGAGTTCAGGATTAGAGAGGTCATGTTTGCAACTCTACAGATCTCTGGTAAGAACAGACTTAGAATACAGCATTGTGATCAGTTCTGGTCACCTCTTTTTGGAAAGATGTGGAAGCTATGGAGAAGGTGCAGATGAGATTTACCAGGGTGTTTCCTGGATTGGAAAACAAATCTTATGAGGCAAGGTTAGCAGAGCTGGGACTTTTCTCTTTGGAGCATAGAAGGATGAGAGGAGACTTGATAGAGGCCTTCAAGATTATGAGAGGCATAGATAAGGTGGATATCCAGCACCTGTTTCCCAGGGCAGGATTAGCAGTCATCAGAAGACTTAATTACAAAGTTAAAAGAGGGAAGTGATCATTATTGTATACTTAATAACGAGTTGATTTAGCGGATGAGGTAAACCAAATAAAAGACTTTACTGAACACAACCAAACATGATAAATAGTGTAGGGAGAGAGGGAGCCCATAGTGTGGCATTTGCTCTCTGCTAGTTCTTGATTCAACTAATGCGCCCTTGCGGTGCTTGTGCATGAGCAGTGCACTGTTGCAAGTACGGTGACTGCAAGTGATAGCATCGGGTGCAGGGCAACTGATGGCAGCGACTGTCTACATCCCTTTTCTTAAGCTAACCTCTGAATGATATAGTGATTATATATAACTTTCACTAGTACAACAAAATATACTTTCAACCCAGTTCAATCCCGGTATTTTGGGTTCAGTTTACAGACACGCCCAGCGCTCCTTTTGTAATAGCCCTCTGCTGATGTGGAGGCTTGGAGCACCTTGTCCTGATTGTCTCTACTGTGCATAGTCTCAAGGGCATAGTCCATCTCTTCTGTGGTTACTGGAGAGCTCACGTCGATACCGGGCTCACATTCCAAATCCAAAAAATGCCGATTTGTCTGGGTTGTTTGAGATGGGAGAGGATGTGTCGTCTGTCCCTCCTGTATATTTTCCCCCTTGAATGAATCCAGTATGACCTGGGTTCCTGGCGGCTCATTTCCACTATATCCAGACAGTCATAACCTTGTGGAATCTGCATCCTTTGGCCAATAGGATGAGCAGCCGGCTGGTTTTGTCATAACTTTTCTTTTGCACCAGCCTTGATATCCAGCGTGTCCTTTGGTTGGGATTCCAGAAGTCACCTTCCTACTGGTAGGGTAGTCCTGGTCAGTCTCAACATTAACTGTTGCACCAGCGAGCCCAGGGTGATGTTGCGAGGGACGTTTCTTAAATTCAGTAGGCTGAGGAAGACATCTGTTTTATTTCTGTGAGACTTCTCCATAGCTGCTTGGCATCTCTCACCGCTCTTCTGGCCAGCCCATTTGATTGTGGATACTCTGAGCTGCTGGTAATGTGGGTGAAGTCCCATGCTGTTGCAAAGTCGTGGAACCTCTGGCTGGTGAATTGTCTGCTGTTTATTTTGGTGATGATGGCGGCAGAGGTTGTGTTCTGGAACAGATCTATCACGAACCAGCCTGAGTATGAGTCTATTAGTACTAGGTACCTTTGGCTCCGCCATTCAAAGATGTCAGTAGCACGGTTGACCATGGTAGGTCAGGTACTGGTTGCAGCTTCAGTGGCTTTTTTTGCTGGTATGGTTTGGTACTGTTGCACACTGAGCAGGACTGTACCTCGTCGTCTATTTTCTCTGTCATACCAGAGTGTGTCCCTCACTCTGTGTTTCATCACTTCTGCAAAGTGTGCCCTCTCTGCAGGATCTCCATATACATATTCTGCAGAGTGCTGGGGATGACTGCACTTAGGCCCTTCATGATTATCCCTTCATCAATAAGCAGTTCATCGTGGTATGGAAAGAAGCATTATACCACTGGTGGCAGGCTGTGCTGCTTGGCCGACCAGCCATCCTTAATGAAGGTACCCAGGGTGTTAAGGATTGCGTTTTCTGCTGTGTGCTTTCTTAGTTCATCCAGCCAGGCTGAGGATATATATGGGTTACCGTCATCACTTGCTGGAGAGTGTATTTTCTGGGAGCCTGTGATAAGGCATAGGCTAAATACATTTCCTTGCCACATTTGTGTACAAGGGTAATGTAGTATTTCTGGAGTCTGAGCATCATATACTGCAGTCTTGCCAGTGCTGCATGAATTGGCTTACTTATTATGGTCACCAGAGGTAAATGGTTTCTATGGAGACTGGCCTGCCACAGACATAATCATTGAATTTCGAGCAGGCAAAAACCATGCCAGTAGCTCTTTTTCAATCTGAGCATACCTCGTTTCTGTGTTTTTATGTGACCTGGAAGCATACACCACTGGTCTTCCGTCCTGCAGGCATACTGCCCCTTGGCCATACTGTAAGGCATCGCAGGTCAGCATCACATACATCGTAATAGGTGAGGACTGGAGGGCAAGATGTGTTTCTTTAGGGCATCAAAGGCATTTTTTGCTGTTCATGCCAGGTCCATTCGATGTCTCTATGGGTCAACTGTCAGAGTGGGCTCGTCAGTTCACTGGAGTTGGGGATGAACTTGCCCAGGAACCACTACAGGGCACCTACATCCGCTCACACCGGCATTTCACTGATGGCCCTCATTTTGGATGAGTCCACCTGCAGGCCCTTGCTGGTGAACATGTGTCCCACATAGCTGACTTGATTTAGATGGAATCTGCACTTGTGGGGGGTAGAGCCACAGATTTACCTTCTGTGGCCAGTCAAGCACCTTCTTTAGGTTGGCTTCATATTTTTCTAAGATCCTGCTACCTACTAGTATGATGGCACAGGGGTACCCGGTGAAAATTTGTTCCGTCGACCTTTGGAATACCTTGCTGACTGAATTGATGCCAAATGGCATCCTCAGGAACCTGTACCGACCAAATGCAGTGTTGAATGTTGTCAGTAGTAATGAATGGTAGTTGAGGAAGACCTGCCAGAAAGAGTTTTTTGTACCCAGGACCGAGATTGCTGTTGTGCTGGCCATCTGTATGGCAACCTCCTCTATAGTACGCATTGGGTGATGTGGTCTTTTTAGGGCCGCATTGAGGTCTCACAAATTTATACAAAATCAGATTTCCTCTCCGTCTTTTTTCTTAGCGACCACCGTGGAGGATACCCATTCAGTTGGTTCCGAGACTGGAGTGATGATGCCCAAGTCCTGCATTCTGTCTAGCTCGACCTTCTCTTTATCATTGCTACTGGAATGTGGTGTGCCAACCAGACTATGGGTCTTACTTACAGATCAAGGCACAAGGAATACGTTACTGGACGGAAGACCAGTGGTGTATGCTTCCAGGTCACATAAAGAAACGAGGTACGCTCAGATTGAAAAAGAGCTACTGGCATGGTTTATGCCTGCTCGAAATTCAATGAGCTTCCCCAGTTCATCTTTGAAAAGTTCACCGTACTCAGAAAAGATCTTCTGTGCGAAATTGTCCTTGGATGGGCTTATCTGATGGACCTCTGTGCTGAATGAGACAACCCCATGTCCATGCATGACGTCCTCATGGACGGTGAAGAAGGTTAGCCTGTGGAGCCATTCTTGCATGAACCACCATAGCCATGCTGTGCCACTGCTGTCGATTCTGCTGCCTCCATAATCTACTAAGCTTGTAGCCTTACTTCATAGTTTGACTTGTTCCATCTTTCTCAGCCGGTTGAATGTCCCTAGTGACATGACATTGCATTTGGTCAAATTTCATCTCGACCATCTTGCCGTTAACTCCCATGGACTCGAAGACCTTGTTGTTACCTCTGATCCAGGTTTCTGCTGTGTTGTCTTCTCTCCTCATGGTGAGCTCCTCATGGTGAGCCCATTGTCGGGATCATTCACTCTCTGCTCCGGTTCCAAATGGTCGATGGTCCTCCTGGGTCTGGTCCATGCGGTGGTCTACTGCCTGGATCTGCAGCGTCTGCTGAAGTGATTCCATTTGCCGCAGTTCCTGCACTGCTGGCCAAACACTGGGCATATCTCCCTTCTCAGTATATGATCTCCTCCACAATTGTTGCATCCTGTCCTAGGGTGTGGGGTGGCCTGGCTGGCTTCATTGGCTCCAATTATCTCCAACTACTCTCTGCTCACCGGTTCTGCCTGTATCGCATCAGTGCTTATGCCCTGATGTTGTGGATAGGGCAGCCTTTTACAGATTTCCTCGGTAGTTTCATACACCAAGCACGTTGTGATGGGCTTTGCTAATGTTAGTTCACTGTCTCGCAGGAGTGCCTTCTGCATATTGTCATCGCAAATGCCACAGATCATTCTGTCTTTAATTAATTTGTCATAAAGCGTGGCAAAATTGCAGTTCACCCTGATTTTAAAATCTCTGACATATGAGTGTATCGACTCATCAGGCTTTTGGTTTCTTATGTTGAATTTATGCTTTTCCATTGTCACATTTCTCTGAATTTACACTTTAAACATTTGGGGTCCTCTCTCGACTCAGCCAGGCTGGTAACGAGGTTCCCATCATGCACTTCACCTGTGTATACAAACAACCTCTCCCTTTCAATGGCTTCTGGGCCCGCCAAATTTAACAGAATGTACGCATGGTACAGGCAGGCTTGTTGCTATGTGCTGCCACTATGAATATGTCGTATTCCTGCCAGTTTTCTGCCACATTTCCATCAAACACGAATGGGTCAGTCCACCTGAATCCATCCACCATTATGGCGACTGTGCAAAATGTGGTTGTAGTTACTCACTGTGACTGATTTGTGATTGGAAAACTAGGGTTGAGACGCTCCTGATCCCACTTCTGACACCATGTTCGTTATTGTGTGCTTAATAACGAGTCAAGTCGGCGGGTAAGGTAATCCAAATAAAAGACTTTACTGAACACAACCAAACACGATAAATAGAGTAGGGAGAGAGGGAGTCCACAGCGTGGCATATTCTCCCTGCTAGTTCTCTATTCAACTAACACAAGTTTGGTTGCTGCAATGCAATTGCATCGGGTGCAGAGTAGCCGATGGCAGCAGCTGTCTACAGGAAGTTTAGGGGAGTCATCAGGGATAAGCATTTTATGCAGAGAGTTGTGAGTGCCTAGAATGCCTTGCCAGGGATGGTGATGGAGGCTGAAACATTATGGGGACTTAAGAGACTCTTAGACAGACACATGAATGAAAGAAAAATAGAGGGTTATGAGGTATGTGGGTTTAGTACTTTTTAAAGGAATATATGGGTCAGCACACATCAAAGGCCGAAGGACCTATACTGTGCTATAGTGTTCTATGTTCTATGTATTTTGTCATCTCCTGTATTTGACCAGGCATTAGACATCTTGTTTATTAATCTACGTCATTCTTGTTCTAAATGCATCACAATTACCTTTTGACACTATAGAAGCATGGAACTTTTCCTTTGTTCACCCCAGAACCAAATTTTGCTTCTTGAGTGGCAGACTGCAGCCTCTTGTGCCCAGTGCATCTCACTGTGGCTCAAGTCCCTTAAATCGAATCTGCTCATCCTTAAGTGGTGCAGAGGCATGTCAGACCCAATGATACATTGGGTTATCTTCAGTCATCATCCTCTTTCCAGTATCTTTGTCAGCTATTTCTGCCTGATTCCTCAGGCTTTAGTGAGGCAATAGCTGGGGCCTTTCCCAGTCCCCTGTTAAATTAGAAGAGAAAGTAGTTGTCACAACCAAAACATTTCATGTTTCTCTAGTACTGCAGCTATTAACAAATTTGAATATGGTGGATTAAATTAATGGAGCAGTACTAGTTATAATTAAACAATGTTGATGAGCTTACCTGGTAGAGGATGCATACCTTAGTTCTTAAAATGGTTTTTGACTGTCTATGGCCATTTTGCCAAGACAGAAGAGAATGCCTTCAACCTGATGAAACACTGAACTCATCATGGCTTTTATCTCATACAAGTGGCCTTGCTTCTAATTCCTGCTAGTCTTTCCCAAAATGCAGGTGATAGAAGATGGAATATTCTGATCCCAGAAGTTTGACCACTCTGCATGCATGCAGTAGCTCTGCATGCATGCTGTGTGTGAATGTGTGTATACAATTCCAATAGTGGGGTGGAGATGAGAGAGTTAGGAAGTGTGTGTGAGTGTGTTAATGAATTGGGGAATTCTAAGTTTGTTAAATTGTTGTATATCTAGATTAATGTGTAAGGGGGCAGTTTGCTTCGTGATGTGCAGCTGGGCTTGAGTCCACCTTAAATGATACTTATCTCTAGTTGATATGCTGCGAAAAAAATTATAGTAGTTGCACTCAATTGAGTCCAAACCCATTGGAAACCTCATTTTAGTCCTTCTTTCTAGACATAAATCAACCAAACGTTTCTTCATTTTTTTTTAACCAGCTTTGCATTTTGTGAGGAGGCTCAATTTTGCATTAGTTCTAGGTGCAGCAATGTCCTAGCAAACCGAAATAGGTGAAGTTTAATCTGAGTAAGTACAAAGCAAGAGAAGCATGAGAGCACTGTTGGGTTCATTCAGGAGCCCAATAGCTTCAGGGATCAAACAGTCTTTGAGCCTGCGGGTGTGCATTTTCACACTCTTGAGCCTTCTCCCCAGGTCTTTCAGAGTGTTGGCTGTCTTTCTGAGGCAGCAGGAGATGTACAGTAGATGGAGGCCATGAAGTACAGGAATTTTGCGTGATGTTCTAAGCTATGTTCATCACAATCTGCAACTTCTGATCTTGAGCTGAGCAGGTCACATATCACACTGTGATGCATCCAGCAAATATGCTTTTGATGTATATCTTTGTTAAGTGCTTTCTTGATATTTGTGGAATTCTTTCTAAATTATCTGTTATGGAAGTGGAAGATTCAAAATCTCATGTGCTTTTGGGAAAGATGACCTAACTATAAATTTGAAACATTGAGGACAGTTTATTGCAGTTGGTGAAGAACATTCAGAATGCCACTCAAGTTGGATGGCAGGCTGCAAATATGGGAGAAAAATCTTACTGCATGGAACACAAGAGGTTTAGCTTCAGGCTGTTTTGACATAGGTGTACTAGAGAGTGTGGTCTGATATGCTGTGCAGCTATTACATGCCATCTGTTATTCATAATGCTTCCTCCATTGTATCTGTCAATTAAATAATGTAATTTACAGATTAATTCATCAAGAACGCATGTTCTGCCAGTGGCAATGTCTATTAAATGACAGGCTTTCACACACTTGATTAATCTCCAAAAATACAACTAAACCAACTTATATTTACATAACTGATGACAAATGTTCTTATCTGCATTATTGGGGGAAAAAATTATAGAACATATGTAAAAGTTGAACATTGATGGAAAAACAAAGGCTCAATGGACAATAGTTTGACCACAAGGATCAACTTTCCAAAATTTTCAGTTGCAAGAAGTAATGTACAAGGAATCCAAGGATTTAAAATAACAACTCCTGTATTACATAATATTGTTCAGACAAAAAAAAAACATATGCATTTAAAGCATTTCCGATTGACAATTTCAAAGATTGGGCTGGATTGTGCAGGTCTCAGTCTATTCCCAAATTTGCCCACCATAGCTCTTGAATACTTGCACTCATATGGTGTGGATTTTAAACACTGATCTTGTTGGTCTTTCACAACCTCATCTGATGCAAAGTCCCAGTTATAAATTGGACTTCAGATGCCATAATGCAATATCTCCCACTGCAGGAAAGCTCTTGACTTCACAGAAACATCCCCCTCCCCTCCCCCTGTTTGCTGTTGTGCCCTCCCTCACCTCTTGCCTGTTGGCCTTTGCTCCTCCACCTGCCCCCCCCACCACCACCACCATTTTATTCAGGCTCATACCTTGCTGAAGGGCTCAGGCCCAAAACTTTGGTTATGTATCTTTAACTTTGCTATATAAAGTACATTGTTTGATCTGATGAGTTTCTCCACCATTGTATTTTTACTTCAATCACAGTTACTGCAGACTTCCATGTTTTAAGCCCTTGATTGTCTTTGGCAGAAAGCAATACTGTAGACTCCACTTTCAGTGCTCTTTAGCACATTCAGAGGTGTTTAAAAAAGAATTTAAAATGATGTTGATTCAAGGGTATAAAAAAACTTAATTATTTTTAAAAATCTTCAAGTTGACTAAAAATACCTTGCTGCAAAAATTTTCCTTTATAGTCACTCAGAGAGACTGGAACGCTCAGTTTATGATTTATTCAAGAAAAGTCCATACTAAAGTTGCAGTTGAATTTTTCATGTTTCTTTTAGGCCTTATCCATTACTACTACTTTCTTATATGATTAAATAATGCTTAAGACATACTCAAAATGATACTTAGAACAATCAATAAAAGTTTTGGTCTATCCCAAGACCCTCCATCTACACAGAACAAAGAAAATTCAAAACTGACAAATGCTTCTTGTAAAAGACAGATTTTGGTAATTGGTCTGTTCATAAAGCCATTATTAGTCTTTATTGGCTTTCAAGTTTGGATTTTTTCACTTGCTTCATACATTCCATAAATGTAATATTTCTTTCTTTCTGCATTGTTATTAACTGGGTCTTCCAGGTATGTTCCTGATTGTTTTCCATAGTCAGTTGTCTTGCGTCATTCAACAATGACATTCTTTTGCAAAAAATGTATCTCCTCTTCCAACTGTATGCAGCTTGATAAGGCTAAATCCCTTTCTTCAATAACTGCATTCATTTCTTTAGTTGTTATTCTTTTCTTCTGCTTGGTTTTATGAATTCTATTTACAATTAATTTTTTCATTCTTGTCAACTGCTCTCCGGTCTTCTCTCTAGGTTACTCTCAAAACTGAAGAATCATCAGATTCATTTCAATTTTTCTGAAAATCGGTTTTGTTTTGTCTAGAAATGCCCGTTAAAATTCTTTAAAAGTTTAGATAATTTCAGTGCTGTTAATTTAACTTATGATGGTACAATTGGTGGAAAAGAGCAAAAAAAAAACGACAACAGATCATCAAAAAACTACATTTTCCAAAAGTTCAAGTTTTGGAGCCTACCTACAGGAAAGACACCGGGACTCAGCGTGAAATGGATCCCAGGAGAGAGGTACAGTGTTCGGATGTAGAGCTCTATGTTACATCGGTAGAGCCCCCTAAAGAGGGCGCCAAACAGCCTTTAGAACAAAGAGTTACTCAAAGGCATTTGTCAACTGTAGTGATGGCGCTGCAAACTGCATCTCTTGAGATACAAGAACCTATACAACTTGATGTACTGGGAGAATTTAATACATTATGGACTGGGGAAAACCCTGGCCAGCGTCCTCCAGTCATTGCTGGAGAGGCTGTGGCGGGGGTTTCCACACGCAGTCATACTACAAGGAAGGCAACCAGAATGAAGGAAGGAATAGAAGATCCTTTGGAGAAGAAGCAGGAATCTCTTCCAATTGAAAAGATTTTTGTGAATCTTGAATCTAAATTATCTTATACAATGCAGGTATTATTTAAGATTATGACTGAACTTGGTACTAGGTTTAATACTTTGGTGAAAATACATTCTCAACAGATGGCTGAGTTTGGAGATTTTAAGCTTGAAGTGAGAGATAAATTTAATTCGTGTAAAGAAGATATAGACAAAATACGGGATCAAGTTTTTGATGTGACCAAAATGGTCGAAGACTTACAAACTCAAAATAAAAATTTGGTGAAAAAGATTGATTATTTGGAAAACCAATCCAGACGGAACAATATAAAGATTATTGGTTTGCCGGAAGGTATGGAGGGACCAAACCCAAGAAAATTTTTTACTGAATGGATTCCGCAGGTGTTGGGTCAAGAACATTTCCCGGAAGGTATAATACTGGAACGTGCTCACAGAGCCTTGCGTTGAAGACCTATTTCAGGTCAAAGTCCAAGACTTGTTTTGGTTCGTTGCTTGAATTATTACGACAGAGAAATAAAATAATTTTACGAGTGGCTATTAGAAATGCACAACAGAGAAAATCACCCTTGATGATTCAAAATAATCGAGTTTTCTTCTATGCGGATTTGAGTCAAGAAGTTATGTTCCAACGACGGGAATTCAATCCTGCTAGAGTTGTTGTGAAAGAAAGGTTACAAGGCAACCTTTAGATATCCAGCTGTTTTGAAGGTTTTCCAAGATGGTTGCCAACCAAAGTTCTTTGATTCTCCAAAGGAAGCTATAGCATTTGCTCAAGAGCTGCCAATTACTCAGTTTCAACAGAGACATAGTCCGCTGCGATCTCTAAGGAGACAAGAGATGGAAGAAAAGAGCCGTGCTCCAAGAAGGAATGGTTGTAATGGTGACTCAGCAGTTGGAGCTGATTAAAAGAAGAGTTGTCCTTTTTTTTTGTAATTTTTTTTTTAAAAAAGGGATATTAAATAATGATGATATTAGTTTAAGATGAAGTGAGAGTTGGGGGAGAGAACTGGATAGGCACTATTTCCTGAAAGTCATCTGCTACGTGTGAGTTATCTCACACCCATTTTTTTTTGGGAGTTACCGCATAGCGCGGTTTAGACGGGAGGGGGTATTTTTAACCTCCTACCTGTTTTTTTTTTTCCTTTTTTTTGTATTATTAGATTAAAGAGTGAAGGGTTTTTTTTTGTTTAAATATAAAAAAAAGCATAAGAAAGTATTTGATTGTTTAAAAAACTAAAAATTGATGTGTTTTTTTTTGTAAAGTTTATTCAGTAGATAAGGAATATCTGAAATTTAAATGTGAATGGGATGGATACGATTTTTTAAATATTTTTTTTCTTTAACTTTAAGGTGAAAGGAGTGGTAATTCTGGTGTTTATTATTTTGCTATTTTAGTTATAGAATGAAGGGAATAATGGTGAAAGTTATAAATTGAATTGTACAATTTTTAATGAGGCTTGAATTTTGTTTGTGGTTTATGCTCCATTTGTTGAAGATATAGATTTCGTTGTAGATGTGTTTTTATTATTCGGATATCTGAAGTTTAACATAATGATTGGGGATATTTAAATGTGGTATTGGAGCTTTTATTGGATAACTATTCTTGAGTAAAAGGGAAAAATGGTGGAAGAGTACTAAAATTGAATTGTACAATGCTTAATGAGGTTTGAATTTTGTTTTAAGATGGTGGTTTATGTGACTAATATGATGATAGATGTGAAGTTAGTTGATATTTGGTGAAGGTTTATCTCTATAGAGAAAGATTTTTCTTTTTTTTTCATGTTACAATTATTTTTAAGAATTGATTATTGTTTAAGAATTTTTGATAGATAATGTTACTAACTTTACTAATTTTTTATATTAAGTTTGAGTTAAATATATGTTTCATCTTAACTCCGTTTGTTAAATATATGCATTTAAGTTTGATTTAAATATGTTTTTTAAGTCTGATATTTTAGTATTAATTACTTTTCTTTTTGTTAGTATTTTAATCAGTTATGTGTTTTTTTGTAAGTGGGTTTTTTTCTCACATATATTATTAACTTTATTAATTCTTCACTCTTTATTTTGGGGGGGAAAGGGGGGGTTGGACTAATTTGAGTTGGGTTATTAATGTGTAATAATTATTGGGGAGGGTATAGTTTATTTAGATTACTGATACTGTATTGTAATTTTATTATTTTATTCTTAATTTTTTTTAAATGTAATCCTATATGTTATTCATGTTATAAAATCTTAAATAAAGTTTAAAAAAAAGATTAAGCTTATTCGTAAGTTTCACTGTGCAAAATGACGCAGTGCTACCTGGGATAAGAAATTCACTTGTATGTAATGTTGCATTCCTATTATTGGCCTTAACTTGTACAGGCACTATTGAGAGTTTTCAGTAGTAATCACAAAATTCTGTAGACACGGTGGTTGAAGTAAAAACTCAAGATGCTGGAGAAGGTCAGAAGGTCATACAGTGTCTTTTATGTACCAAAGGCAAAAATACAAAACTGACATTTCAGGCTTGATGGAGCCCTTCATCAAAGTATGAGAAAATGCCGGCAAGTGTCAGAACAAAAGGGGTGGGGGGGGGGGGGGGGGAGAATGGGAAGGCAGGAAGTGATATGTAGAAAAAGGTGGGAGGGGACAACAGAAATGAGGGGGAAAGGGGGATGGTAGTGCTGTGTGGATGAAAGAACTGGAAGTACAGGGAAGGAGGAGGAGGAAGAAAAGGCAAGCAGGTTTAATGGAAAGCAGTAAAATCAAAGTTTCAATTACAGCAGAGTTTTCAGTTATCTGCACCGACCCCAATTAGACCATTTGTTAATACCAGGCTTCAGCACTGTTTTTACCTGCCTCTTTCCTTGTTGTTTGTTCCTTTTCTGTATTCTTATTTTCCTGGATATATAGCATTTTAGGATGCTTATAACTTCATGTGTCACAGCTGAGTTGCTTTTTGCAGTCTTTGATGATGTGTCCTTTACACAGACAGCCAAAACATACTCAATTTTCCTTCAAAAAATCAATTTTCTCACTCTGAATCGTCTCTTCCATCTGTGCACACTTTTCCAAATTATACTCATCATTACAGGACAAACATTTCTTCACAATAGGCAAAGTTTCATTTTCTTTATCTGCAACTAATACTTTGGTGGCAAAGGCACTTACCTTTATCTTCAGTTGAGGCTGTAACTTGCATTTGTTGAGGCTGTAACTTGCACTTCTCATCTTCTTTACTTACTGTTTGAGTAGCTTTGATTATTCCATACCCCAAATGTGTAACAATGTCCACCTGTCCTTCAATGAACTCCACCAAATCCTTAAAAGTAACCATGTCATCACATTTTTTCTGGAATTCAACAACTTGACTTCTCCATAATTCTCTCATCCGGATGGGTAATTTATTTACAATGATTACCATATTATTAGTATGTCAAGCTCTCAAAAATGGCCAATCTTGGTCATGACATTCCAAAATCCTTTTAGAAAGAGACCATAAACTTGTAAACTCTTCCAGTCATCTTGTCTTATATTGGATCATGAAAAAAACCTTCTGTACATAGGTTGTAGAAATTGTTCACTTGTCACCAAAATGCTTCTTCAGTAATGACTGAGCCTGTTTAAATCCTTCCTTCAGAGCCAAATGTTGGCAACTCTTTTCAAGATCTTGTGGTTGTCCATTTGTGATCTACTGCATATAATATAAACAATCCTCTGAACTTTGACACTCAATTTCAATACTGTGTTCAAAGCTTTTCAAAAATGATTGGAATTCAAGTGGGTCACCATCAAAAACCTTTCTCTTGGGCAGAGATGCAGCAATCTTGTTGTGCCTGGATGAAAGTTACTTTGTTCACCCAGAAGATTTAAATTTTATTGAGTTCATTAAAAAAAGTTCCCTAAAACCCTTGAATCAGTGTTAAAGTTATGTAAATCATGTGACAAAACATAAACATCCATAAAATAGAAACAAACATGGCAATAAAATATATCAATATTATAACCATATGTGTCTATTTATACAACAAATAACAGAAAAATCTGCTGTTCATTAATATGCTCTACCACTATTTTACCCCCATTCCCCCCTCCCCAAAACATAAATATTGTCCCCATTTTTTTGTGTATAGATGTATAATTTATCAAACTGTTTGTAAGATACGTGTTCAAACACTTCCACTTTGGCCATTTCTGAGGCCCACTCGTGAAATAATGGTCCCTTCAAATTCTTCCAACCTCTAAATATAATTTGTCTTCCTACCGTTATACTATTGTCTGAATCCAATTTTGAACAAAACAACTTCAAAAATTACACATGGTTTCCCTCCCTTCTCAAGCACCCAAAATAGTAAAAGAGAAAATAAAATAGAAAAAAAGTAAGTCTGGAGAATATCAAGGGGATAAACTATATATTGTAAAGTTTTTAATAACAATAATGCTAGAGGTTACCAAGAGATGAGGTCTTCAGAGAGTCTATTAAACATTTATATCCATATTTTGCAATATGGGCACCATATTTTCCAAGAATTTCTGATATTTATTTTATAAACTATAAGTAATCTTCTCAAGTGGAATACAGCTATGAAGTTCCACCTGCCATCTCTCCATCCATAAATCTTATCTGATTTCTAACTTAATCTTGACTTATGCATCCCTATGTTAGGGCTTACTTTTGAAGTAAATTACACATTACAGAGATAAATTTATTTACATTGCTATTATGAATCAATAATTCCAATTCACTCTGACTAGGTAACATTGAATTCGGACCTATTTTATTAGTCAATAAAGCTTTAACTTGATAATAACAGAAAAAAAAAGTATGATTTGGCACTTCCTAGAAACTGCTAAAGCAATTTGTACAAATTCAATTTGATACATAGTTAATTTCAATTTAGGTCTTATAGTCCTACTATTGCCCAGTAAAAATAACATCAGATCCTGTGGGAACTTAACCCCCATTATTCGTTCCAAAAAAATTCCAACTTCCAACCAAAAATGTTTAACTTTAGGACAATTTCAAGTAGAATACAAAAATGATCCAATCTCTTGACCACATCTAAAACATAAATCTGATAATATATGGTTATTTTTTAATTTTTGAAGAGTCAAATATACTGATGCAAAAAATTGTATTGAACCAACCTTTATCTACCATTAATATTTTTGTCATATTATCACTACATAATTGCATCCAATCTTTCTTATCTATTTGTCTATTTAAATATGTTTCCCAACTTAATCTTGACTTATGCATCCCTATGTTAGGGGCTTTCTTTTGAAGTAAATTACACATTACAGAGATAAATTTATTTACATTGCTATTATGAATCAATAATTCCATTTCACTCTGACTAGGTAACATCGAATTCGGACCTATTTTATTAGTCAATAAAGCTTTAACGATAATAACAGAAAAAAAAGTATGATTTGGCACATTAAATTTATTCTTTTGTTTGTTCAAATGTTATAAATCAACTAGCTTCAGAACAATCCTCTATCTTCTCAATACCCATCTGCATCCAAGTCCTTGAAAATTGATTATCCAAATAAAATGGAATAAGTCTATTTTGACATAAAGACATTTTTCCTGAAATTAAAATGTTATCACCTATTTCATAATCAATTTTATTGCATAATTCAATCAGCTGTTTCAAAACAGGAGTATCTTTACTTCTGACCAACAATTTTGAATTAGACTTGTAAAGAAAATCTAGTATATTTATTTCTCCTATTTTACTAAGTTCTACATTAACCCAAACAGGAATTATATTTACAGCAAACAATGCATTAATAAATCTCATTTGAGCTGCCTTATAATAGTTTTTAACGTGGGAAAGTTTTAAACCTCCCAATTCAAATTTCCAAGTCAATTTTTCCAAATAAACCCTTACCATTTTCCCTTTCCATAAAAACATTCTAACACTCACACTCAAATCCTTAAAAAATCTTTTGAGGTGTTGAGATAGGGTTGACTGAAAAAGATATTGAGCTCTAGGGAAAATATTAATCTTAATACAATTTACTCTACCTACTAAATTTATAGGTAAGATATTCCACCTATTCAAATCCTCCTTAATTTTATTAAGTAATGGCAAATATTTGAATTTAAATAAATTATTTAAATCATTATCGACCCTAATACCCAAATATTTAATTCAGCATCTGGCCACCTAAATTGAGTGGCCTTTCTAAATTGAGTATAATCACACTTAAATAAGGGCATGTTTTCACTTTTGTCCCAATTAATCTTTTACCCAGATACTTACTATATTCTTCCAATCTTGTATATAATTGACACAATGAATTCATAGGGTCTGTCAAATAAACCAAAACATCATCAGCAACAAGTTTATTTTATATTATTCTTGATTAATTTTTATACCCTTAATCTTAATATTTTGTCTTATTAACTCTGATAAAGGCTCTATTGCCAGAATAAATAGAGCTAGTGATAAAGGACATCCCTGTCTACTCAATCTAGTTAATTGAAAAGAGGTAGAAATTTGTCCATTAGTCACCACTTTTGCTGACATATTTTTATATAACGTTTTAATCCAAATGTAAGACCAAAACCAAATTTTATAATACCTTAAACAAAAAATCCCATTCTGACTGATCAAAAGCTTTCTCTTCATCTAGAGCTACTGCCAAAGTTAAGTCACCCCTTTTCTGAGCTAAATGAATTAAAATAATTAATCTAGCAATATTATCCACAGATTATCACTCTTTAATGAACCCTGTTTGATCCATATGAATTAAATTTGGTAAATATTTAGCTACACTATTTGCTAAAATTTTAGCAATAATTTTATAATCTACATTTAATAATATTATTTGTCTATAAGATGCAGGCTTTAAAGGATCTCTATCTTTCTTTGGTATAACTGTAATAATTGCATTTGAAAAAGATTCCAGAAGAGAATGGAATTCCACTGCTTGCTCTAGCACCTCCATATAAGGGGGTATTAAAATGTCCTTAAATTTCTTTTAAAATTCAGACAGAAAACCATCCTCCCCTGGTGAATTACAATTATTTCAATGAATTCAATACCTCACTAACTTCTCTTGCCATAAAGGGAGCATCTAAATCTTTTTGATCCCAATAATTCAAACTAGGTAAACTTATTTGAGATTTTTAAAATCTCAATTTAATCTCTTCACAACTAGACTTAGATCTATATAATTTTTTTTCTTTGTTCACAACCATCATACTTAAATCTGGATTAAAAATACTCTCTTTTGAGCCACTATTAATGGGCCCTGATATTTTTGGGCATTCTGGGCAGCCACTTGCAGTATTGTCTCTTTATCCCGATAATGTAAGCATCTAATCAGAACAGAGTGTGGTGCTTGTCCCGGTTATGGCTTCTTTCTATTATTCCTATGTCCTCTTTCCAATTCAATTCCATTTGGAAAATTCTCAGAACCCAAAACTCTGGGATCCATTTTTGAAAAAAATTGAACAGGATTCATCATCATCATCATCATCATCATCATCATCATCATCATCATCATCATAATCATCATCATCATAGTTGTCATCATCATCATAATCATCATCATCATAGTTGTCATCATCATCATAATCATCATCATCATAGTTGTCATCATCATCATCATCATCATCATCATCATAGTTGTCATCATCATCATCCTCATCATCATCATCATCATCATCATCACCACCACCACCACCATCATCATCATCACCATCATCATCACCATCATCATCACCACCACCACCATCATCCTCATCATCATCATCACCATCATCATCATCATCATCATCATCACCACCACCACCACCACCATCATCATCATCATCACCATCATCATCACCATCATCATCACCACCACCACCATCATCATCATCATCACCATCATCATCACCATCATCATCACCACCACCACCATCATCATCATCATCACCATCATCATCACCATCATCATCACCACCACCACCATCATCATCATCATCATCATCATCATCATCATCATCATCATCATCATCATCATCATCACCACCACCATCATCATCATCATCATCATGGCCCATCCCTTCGTGAGCAAAGATGAACACAGTGCCTTATAGCTCTTCTTCCCTCACATAATTTGTTGTAATTGTTGGCCTATTGTTATGTTCCACTGCAAATCGCGGAACGCCATGCAGTGCGATTTTTTGTAAGGTCCTTCCAGACAGTATGGTTGACATGGAATGACTGGAGATTGGGCTTGATTATGGCATTGTAACAAAGATATGGGCAGCCAACAGGGTGGGGAGCATCCGGTAGCCCACCGTAGAGGAGATTTGGGCAATCGGCCATCCTCCATATGGACAATGTGGCCAGCCCACCGCAGGCGGCGAGCACAGATGATTGAGGAGAGGTCCGTACTTCCAGTCTTCTCCAGGACTTGGACATTTGTGACTTGGTCGTGCCATGAGTAGCCAAGGATGGATCTGAGGCAGTGGAATTGGAATGCTTTGAGGTGGTGTTCTTGCTCTCTGTAGGTGACCCAGGATTCCCAGTCATAGGGAAGAGTACTCAGCACACAAGCCTCATAGACTCAGAGCCTGCTGGAGAGCAGGCAGTTATCCCACACGCGGGCACGGAGGCGTCCGAAGGTAGTGGACGTTTTTCCCAGGGGTGTGTCCAGTTCTGTGTTGAGTGAGCTCGTTGTTGTCATGGTGGAATCCAAGTAGCAGAATTTCTCTACATTTGCGAGCCCTGATGGTAATTGATGGAGTGTCATGGGTTTGTTGGCTAAAAACAACCGTTTTGCCCAGACTGATTTTCAGACCAAGTTCAGTGCAGGCAGATCCAAATGCGTCACACAACGCTTGCAGCTCTGGCTGGGAGTGAGACACGAAGGCAGCATCATCTGCATAGAGCAGTTCTCGAATCATAACTCTTCTTATTTTGGTCTTGGACTGGAGCCGTGACAGATTAAAATGTTTTCCAGAGTTCCTTTTGTGCAGGGCTCTGCCTGAAGCCTCTGGAAAGGCAAGGCACAGAAGAGCAGAGAAGAAAATGCCAAAAAGAACTGGAGCGAGTACGCAGCTCTGTTTTCCGCCGCAGTGGATTGGGAACTCTTCTGATCTCGAGCCGTTGAATTGGACAGTGGCCTGTGGAACTGGATGATGATGGACATTAGTGTGTCAGGGCAGCCAAGACGTTTTAAGATATGGAATAGGCCTGAGCGATTAACATAGTCAAAGGCCTTGATGAGGTCGATGAAGCACAAGGGATTTGCATTGTTCGATGCATCTCTCTTGCAGTTGGCAGAAGGTGAAGGCCATATTGATAGTTGGCTTTCAGGCAGTATTCTGTTGGCGATGGACTAGAACCCTTGAAATCTTCAACCAACCAAACAATCTTCACATCATTTCTTCAGCTATAATTTTTCAGGACATCAATTTTTTGCAAAAGCTCTTTCTTCTGCAAGTCCCATGCCTAATAGGTCTTCCATTTTATTAACCGCATCTTTGCATTTTTCCATTTCATCACGAATCTCTTGCATATTTTCTTAAATTTTCTGAACTTGAACTTTGTCAACCACTTTAGTATAAATTTTCATTTCCTCCTTAATATTTCTAATTTCCCCTTTAATACATTCAAATTGTGTATTAACATCATGTTTTACAGATACAATCTTCTTGCTCATTAACTGCAAATGATTCATTAAGGCAGATGCCATCTTACTGGATCTACACAAAGCTCTGGAACACCTGGACAGCAAAGATGCCTACATCAGGATGCGCTTTATCAAATACAGTTTGTTCTCGTCTGCCCATGGCTTGACTTCTAGCCTCAGGAATCTTAACCCACATGTCTTCAATACCTTGTGCTAGTTGGGCTTCTTCATCTTCATGTTCTACTTCTTCTTCTTCCTCCTCCTCTCTGTCTTGGTCTTCTTCTTGTCCTTCTAAATCATTTCCATGAACTTCAGACTTTGCCTCTGATTCCACGGAAAGCTAAGCCTGCAGGGCAATGCTGTCGACAGTGGCTTCAATCGATTTAGCTCTTCCCCATAGAGGATGCATGATCATCCTTGAAGGAGCTGCAAATCGATAATTCTCTTCTGGGCTCCAGCACCATCTTCTCCGGCTCCCCGGAGGAATGGTGCTGGTGCCATCTGCACACAGGCTGCTGCAGCTTGGACCAATTGAGGAGGAGGAGAAACTTGAGGCCAAGGCTCCAACATCAAGGTAGGCCCAACGTCTTCCGATTTTCTGACTTCTTTTCCAACTGTTTTCTTGCTTCTCTGTGTCTTCCCATTCCTTGAAGCCATAATGAAAACTTTGCAGGTAAGTTCCTAAAGCTTTGTTAAACTTTTAAAATTTCACAACATTTCTTTAAAGACTGTTATTAATTGTTTCTCCTGGGAGAGGGGTATCTTCATTGTCTCCCACTTATGCCATCACACCACGCCCCCCCACCCAATCCTTACATACCTAATGATCCCAGAAACATTCATATTATTCAATTAATGTAAATGATCTTCAAAGAATAATGTATCATGGTGTTCATAATTTTTTTCCTATCTAGTAGTTTCTCATCAGATATCTTTGGATGATGCCAAACAACATTCAGTCCACAGCAGTAGATGATAAAGCAATGTATCAAAGTATGGCGACTTCAATCCAATAATTAAAAGGCTAAGTGAGACACTTATTAGTGACACATTTTCAATTAGTTTCAATACAAGTCCAGATGTATTTAAATCATGTATTCCAACATATAAACTGAAATGATCTTCTTTAGCATTGAAATGAAATATCCATAAATAACATTTATATAAACTTCCATTTGCATTTATAATCATGTTAACTACAGCTATGGCAATCTCACTCACCCTACTTATGGTGCCACTGTGTCTTATAACATTATATCCAAAAAAACTCCTGGTTGCACTTTGTCCTACCGTGTGTGCTCCAACTGGTGCTCCAACCTCAGGCATGCTGTGCACGTTCCTGTAACAACAAAGATGGCCACAAAAAGTAAACCTAACGAGATGCCTCTGATGACCATGCAGGGACTGACAGGATGTTGACGTTACAAGGTAAGTAAATTCTTTACACATTTTGGCCCTTTTGACCTCTACACAATTGTTCTTAAATTCAAAACAATTAATATATAGCGCACTTTTCCATCGCCCCTCAAGTTGCAGGTCTGTACCCTCCATTCATTTCAGTTGGGCTTTCCTGATTTTATCTGGCATAAATCTGATTGGTAATTCACCATTTAATGCATAGGAATCCCAGCTAGACTTGGCTCCTGCATTGGATTCCATGTGATATCTAGTAGTGGAGCACAGCGTAGGAACAGGTCTTTGGCAGATGCCATCTTACTGGATCTACACAAAGCCCTGGAACACCTGGACAGCAAAGATGCCTACATCAGGATGCGCTTTATCAAATACATTTTGGCATTTAACACCTTCATCCCTTCAAAACTGATTAGCAAACTCAAAGAGCTGGAGTTAACACCCCACTGTGTAATTGGATCATGGATTTCCTCACCTCCAGACCACATCAGTGAAGATTGGTAAGAACTTCTCCTCCACAATCTCCATCAGTACCAGAGCACCAAGGGCTGTGTTATTAGCCCCCTGCTCTATTCAATTTATACCTACGACTGTGTGGCTCAGTACGACAGTAACACCATCTACAAATTCACTGATGATATCATGCTAGTGGGTTGTATAAAGGAAGGGGATGAGTCACCTTTCAGCATAGAGATTGAAAACTTGGCTGAATGGTGCATCAGCAACAATAACCTTGCACTCAATTGCCACCAAAACTAAGGAGCTGATTGTTGACTTCTGGAAGGAAAAGCCAGAGGTATACAATCCAGTAATTATTGGGAGAAGGTGAGAAAATTTAAGTTCTTGGGAGTCACTATCTCGGAAGATCTTACCTGGACCCAACTCACCAATGGCATCATAAAGAAAGCACATCAGTGCCTCTACTTCCTCGGGAATTTGCAGAGGTTTGGTATGACACCAGAAGCCCTGGTAAATTTCCATAGTGTGGTGGAAAGTGTGCTAACTGGCTACATCACAATCTGGTATGGGGACACCAATACCCCTGAGCATAACCCCTTCCAAAAGGTAGTGGACACAGCCCAGGGCATCACAGGCAAAACCCTCTCCACCTTTGAGTACATCTACAGGGAAAGCTGCTGTTGCAGAGCTGTGGCAATCATCAAAGACCCACACCACCCAACACACACTCTGTTCTCGCTGCTGCCATAGGCAAAGAAGTGTAGGTGGCACAAGACTCACACCACCAGGTTCAGGAACAGCATCATCAGACTCCTCAAGGACAAACTCAATCAGAGACTCATTTAAGGACTCTTACTTGTGCACTTTATTGATTTTTTTTAATTCTCTCTCTTTGCACAGTCAGTTTGTTTACATATGCTATCTGTTTATAGTTCTTTGTTCATATGTTTACACTGTGTAAACATTTTTTTTCAATATCAATTAGTTGTAATTCTTGGGCTCCCACAGGAAAAAGAATCCCAGGGTTGTATGCAATGTCATGTATGTATTGTGACAATAAATCTGTTATCAACAAATCTGAAATCTGAGTGACACAATCTGACCTTCAGTAAATGTTGGATTCAAGGGCTTGCAGTGAATGCACAATGATCTGACATTTACTGAAGTTAAAAGCCAGAATTATGGTGATTTTGATCAATCGCAGCCAGCATTATTACCCCAGTAATTGTCACTGAGCCACATGGTTCTTCACTGTGGCTGCATTAGAATGTAACCTTAGGGCACTCTACTAGTTATATAAATGGTTTTAGTAAATGGGAGCTGTCTAACGATATTCTGAACTCACAGGATATATGGAAGATATTTTACTCAGTAATGTTTTCGTCTCCTCTGGTAAAGTGCTGAGCATGTTGCCAGTTTTACATCTTTAATGTCAACTGACTTAATTGCTTTTGAAATTTCTAATTAATATTTAGTACATGTTCTTATGTTCCTTTCTGTTTTGTATATTGTAATCATGACTACTTTGCGACATCCTCTCTTACAATTTTGATTTTTGTAGGTTTATCATGTGAGGTAGTGATAACATTGGGGAAAAAGCCTACATCCCCATTCTGCAATATGGCTATGTTAAATTTTAGTAGGGCTGCAGTATGCCAGAATATTTAAGGTAGAAATGGTGCTCTGGTACTGATGGAGATTGTGAAGGAGAAGTTCTTACCAATCTTCACTGATGTGGTCTGGAGGTGAGGAAATCCATGATCCAATTACACAGTGGGGTGTTAACTCCAGCTCTTTGAGTTTGCTAATCAGTTTTGAAGGGATGAATTCCCAAACTTAGCGAAGTAGGTACGGGATCCTGAGATGAGTCCTCAGTGGCACAGGGATAACTTCTTCCCCGCTGCCATCAGATTTTTGAATGAACCAAAGGCACTGCCTTACTTTTTGTGCACTACTATTCATATTTATATTTTTTATATATTAGTGTTGTAAGATGATTCATGATATGAATGTTTGCACTGTGGAACTGCCGCAAAACACCAAATTTCATGACTTTGTCCACGACAATAAATTCTGATCTGAACCTCTAGTTGGGACAATGTTGGTTGTGTTGATGCAATATACTGTGGCCAAGTTAATTGGTTTGCAGTACTTCAATCCATTCTTCACTCTTCAACTTATTATCTGTAACATTAGTGTGCAGCTGTGACCAGCTTGAACCTGGCAATCAATAACAGTTTGTGCGATATATTCAAGTTTATGTTGTAGCGGCAGCTACACTTCTTCTCTTTGGCTTGGCTTCGCTGACGAAGATTTATGGAGGGGGTAAAAGTCCACGTCAGCTGCAGGCTCGTTTGTGGCTGACAAGTCCGATGCGGGACAGGCAGACACGGTTGCAGTGGTTGCAGGGGAAAATTGGTTGGTTGGGGTTGGGTGTTGGGTTTTTCCTCCTTTGCCTTTTGTCAGTGAGGTGGGCTCTGCGGTCTTCTTCAAAGGAGGTTCCTGCCCGCCAAACTGTGAGGCGCCAAGATGCACGGTTTGAGGCGTTATCAGCCCACTGGCGGTGGTCAATGTGGCAGGCACCAAGAGATTTCTTTAGGCAGTCCTTGTACCTTTTCTTTGGTGCACCTCTGTCACGGTGGCCAGTGGAGAGCTCTCCATATAACACGATCTTGGGAAGGCGATGGTCCTCCATTCTGGAGACGTGACCCACCCAGCGCAGCTGGATCTTCAGCAGTGTGGACTCAATGCTGTCGACCTCTGCCATCTCGAGTACTTCGACGTTAGGCATGAAAGCGCTCCAATGAATGTTGAGGATGGAGCGGAGACAATGCTGGTGGAAGCGTTCTAGGAGCCGTAGGTGATGTACATTGCTACTGAAAGAACACACAACCAGACAGGTTGAGCTCAGTGAGCAGAAAACTGGTTTATTGCTGGTTGCCGGCTGGACTTATACTCACAGCCTGGACTTGGCTGAGAATCGTGCTGGGGGTTTGGGGGGGGGTGCACCGACATCACTCAGACGTCACATGGCACATGATCCCCAGCTCAGGCTTTTGAGCCTGGTGCTGAGAAGAAGGGGAAAACCCCAACGGCGCAATTTTGGCCGGCTGCCCCTCTGTGTGGATTACAAGCAGGGCCAGTTCGCCTGCCTAGTGGCATGCCGCCACATAGCACCCACCCCCCCCCCCCTCTAGAACTGGCACCAATGTCCTTTTTAGCTGGGCAGCCTTGCTTCTTGGGCTGGGCTACAATCACTGGTTCGGTGGTGTCGAAGTGAGCTGGCTTCAGCCTGTCTATAGTAAACAGCTCCTGCCTGCCGCCGATGTCCAGCGTGAACATAGACCCTGAATGCTGGATAACCCTGTATAGCCCCTCGTAAGGTCTCTGCAGAGGTGCTGCGGGTGAGCCCTGCCAAATAAAAACATACTCTGTGGAGTGCAGCTCGCTGGGGACGTAAGATGACCGTGTGCCGTGTCTGGGTGGCGGTGGGAGTGCGAAGGAATCCTAGTGAGCCCAGAGGTGGGGAAGTAGCTCATGCGGCGACAGCTGGGGGTTGTGAGGCACGTTGATGAACTCACCGGGCAGTGCCAGCGGTGCGCTGTAGACCAGCTCAGCTAATGACGCCTGCAGATCCTCCTTGGGTGTTGAGTGGATGCCCAGGAGCACCCAAGGCAGTTTGTACACCCAGTTGAGACTGGTGAGTTGGGCCATAAGTGCTGAATTAAGGTGGCTGTGCAGACGTTCGACCAGCCCATTGGCCTGCGGTTGATAGGCCGTGGGGCGGTGTAGCTCTATTCCCAACCTGTTGACGAGCTGTGCCCAGAGCGCCGAGGTGAATTGGGTGCCCTGATCACTGGTGAGGTGATTCAGAATGCCGAACCGGTCAACCCAACCGTGGAACAGCCCTCAGGAGCAAGTGTCCGTGGAGGCGTCCGACATCGGGATCGCCTCAGGTCAATGAGTGGTGAGGTCTACCACCGTGAACAGGTAACGATTGCCCCAGGAAACTGGTAAGGGCCTGACTATATCCACGTGAATGTATCTGAACTTTTCCTGGATGTGTTTGAACTCTTACACAGGCGCCCTGGTGTGCCTGTGCATCTTGGACATCTGGCAATGGGTGCATGTTCTGGCCTAGCCCGCGATCTGCTTCTGCAGCCCATGCTAGATGATCCGCTCTGCCACCATACAGACCGTGGACCTGATGGACGGGTGTGAAAGGTTATGGATGTGATGGACAAGTTGCCTGCGCCACTGCTGGGGAACCACTGGCCACGGGGTGCCCATGGAGACATCACACAGGATGGTGCCTTTGCTGCTAGGAGTCGGGAGGTCTTGGAACTGCAGGTCCGTGATTGCAGTCCTAAAAGCTCGTCAGACTTCTGGTCCTGGGCAAGCTGGTCGAAGTCAAGGCTGGATGTCAGCGCACAGATGGCCGGTCGTGAGAATACATTGGTGACCACATTGTCCTTCCCCGCTTTGTGCCGAATGTCGGTGGTAAACTCCGACATGAATGAGAGGTGACACTGTTGGCAGGCTGACCAGGGATCCTTTGCCATCGCAAGGGCCTGGGTGAGGGGTTTATGGTCAGTGAAGATGGTAAAAGTCTTCCCCTCCAAGAAATAGCGGAAATGCCGCACCACCAAGTACATGCCCAGTAACTCACTGTCGAGGGTGCTATACTTGCGCTCTGGTGGGTGGAGAAGCCAGCTGAAGAATGCCAGCGGCTTCCATTGTCCATTCACCTGCTGCACCAGGACGATGCTGACATCTGTGGCAGAGGCATTGATGGAGTGCGCCATATGCAGGTCGCTGGGCGAGCATGGTAGCCTTCGTGAGGGCGTCCTTAGTGGCCTCGAAAGCACTGCAGGCCTTTGAGGTCCAGGTGAGCATTTTGTGCTTGGCTGTGTTGAGGGCGAATAGCGGCTGCTATAGAAGTTGACCATACCTTCAAACTTCTGCAGCCCCTTGAGGTTGTCCGGGCATGGGAACTCCTTGATAGCGGCGATCTTCGTAGTGGCGGGCGTGGCTCCTTCGGCTGTGATGGTATGGCCCAGGAACTGCATGGACTTGTTCCTGAACTGGCACTTGGCTGGGTTGATGGAGAGGCCGAAGGAGAAGAAGGCACGCAGGTGGGCCTTGTGTTGTGCCCAATCCCTGCTGGCAATGAGGATGTCATCCAAGTAAATGAAGACGAAATCCAGGGCCCTGCCCACTGAGTCCATGAGGTGCTGGAATGCCTGAGCAGCGTTCTTTAGCCCGAATGGCATGCGAAGGAATTTGACCAAGCCAAAGGGGGTGATGATGGCTGTCTTGGATATGTCCTCAGGATGCACCATGATTTGGTGTTACCCGCACACCAGGTCAACCTTGGAGAAAACCCTCGCACCATGCAGATTGGCCATAAAGTCCTGGATGTGAGGAATGGGGTAATGGTCAGAACTGTCACCTCATTGAGCCATTGATAGTCTTTGCAGGGGTGCCAGCCGCCGGAGGCTTTCGGGACCAGGTGGAGCGACGAGGCCCCTGGGCTGTTGGAGTGCGAATGATCCCAAGCTCCAGCAGATGTGAAAAATCTTCCTTTGCCACTTGGAGCTTGTCAGGCGGGAGCAGGCGTGCCTTGGCGTGAACTGGTGGACCCTGGGTAGGGATGTGATGGAACACCCCATGGCGCGGTGAGGCAGCGGAGAACTGTGGCCTGAGGAGGGCTGGAAACTCATCCAGGATTTGCTGGAACTCGTCTCTGAGCGTGCTGATCATGGCCATCTGTGGCTGCTCTGTGTGGGAGGTGTCGAAGCGAACGGCCTGGAAAATCCAGGCGTCTACCAGGTGCCTACCTCGAATGTCCACTAGGAGGCCGTGGGCGAGGAGGAAGTCAGCGCCCAGGATGGCAGTTGGAAGGGACGAGATGGTGAACTTCCATGAGAACTTTTGCCGGCCGATCTGGAAGTGGACTGTCTTGTTCCCATACGTCTGGATCTCTGTTGCACTGGCCAAATGGAGGGAAGGTCCTCAAGGTCAGTTCCTGGACTTGATGGCCATGGCCAAGATGATGCTGATCTGGGCCCCAGTGTCGACGAGGAACTGCCGGCCACTGACAGAGTCCCGCAGGTAGAGGAGGCTGTGTCCTTGGCTAGCCGCCACAGCCATTAACAGCGGCCAGCCTGCTCGTTTCCCTTGAACGAGCAGGGCTGATGACACTTCCGAGCCTTGACTCCCCAGCACTGGTGGTAGAAGCAGAGGCCCGGAACGAATGCCGTGCCCCTAGTTATGCTCTTGGTGGCCCCTGCAGGGGCCGGGTGTTCTACTGCAGCTTGGTGTGGTCATGGCCGTGCCTCATGACCTGCTGGACCTCCGAGCCCTCCGGGAATCACTCGAGCCATAGCACTTGGGCCTTCTAAGCAACCTTCCTCGGGTTGGTAAAGCTCTCTTGGGCCAGTAACGGCCGGATGTCGTCGGGCAGATGGTCGAGGAAAATTCGCTCAAAGAGTGGGCAGTTGTTGTGATAACCCATGAGCATGGGCATCTCATTCATCAGCTCTATCGGGGACCTGTCTCCCAAGGTGTCGAGGTGCAGCATCCAAGCAGCACTCTGATGCCTGGATAGTCTGAGGGATCCAGCGAGCAATCGCTTGATGGTTCCGTATTTGTCTTCAGCGGGCGGGTGATATACGAGGTGGAGCACATGTTTGGCAGTGGCCTGATCCAGGGCTGTGACCACATGGTAGAATTTGGTCGTGTCGGTTGAAATCTGGCGGAGGTGAAACAGCCTCTGCGTGGCTGAACCAGTTCTCCCGCTCCTGAACCCAGATGTCAGGCAGCTTGACGGCTATAGCACCGATCCCAGGTTCGCTCATGTTGGGTTCAAAGACAGTTGAACTAGTTGGGGTCATCAATTGTAGTGGCATCTACACTGCTACTAAAAGAACATACAACCAGACAGGTTGAGGTCAGTGAGCAGAAAACTGGTTTATTGCTGTCTGTTGGGATGGACTTATACTCCCGGCCTGGACCTGGCTGAGAACCGCGCTGGGGGGCACTGACGTCACTCGTGCATCACAAGATCCCCCAGCGCAGGCTTCTGAGCCCGGTGCTGAGAAGAAGGGGAAACCCCCAATGGCGTAATTTTGGCCAGCTGCCCTGCCGCATGGATTACAAATGGGGCCGGTTCGCCTGCCAAGTGGTATGCCACCACAATGTCTCCTTTTTGTTTGCAGCAGGGAAACATTTTAAACATAAACTGAATTGAAATTTTTGTATGCTTTGAAGTGATACAAAAGTAAGAGACGAAAAGAGACTTTGATTTCCTGGTCACCCTGAATATGAATTAAAACAATGTTGGAACTGTGAAATGCAAAATACAACAGTTGCCAAGCTTGAAATAAGTTTGAAGTAATTTAAATTTCCAGCAACTGTCATGTTTAGGATCTCCCAGTTCCAGCATTATATTAATATCTAATATGTCCTTGTCTCCTATTTGCATCTTCTTCAGTGATATCAGCTACAATTAGCCTCCTCCCACTGCAGGTATCATCCCCTTTTTCAATCTCTCTTCATTTCTCTTGAGTCTCTCATAATCATTGTCTTTGTTCATTCTTACTCCTCTTCCCTACCTCATTTAATTTCATCATGTTTAATTTTCTAATTATGCCTTGTTTTGAAGAAAGGTATTTGACTTTAGTTCTGCTTCATTTTGTACTGATGTTTCCTGACCTGTTCGGTATTTCCTATGTTTTTTGTTTTGTTTCAAATTTCTAGTACCTGCAGATTTTTGATTGATTTTGAATTCCATTACTTGGAGCAGGAACATCTAGTTGCATGCTAGGACCACTAAACTATAGATTAACTCAGCTAGTCATAATGGGTACAAATATTTAATTCACTTAGTCACCTTTGATTTCTTACTTTTATGTATATGCAATTTAATTCCCATATTTTCATTATCTTGTTACAATGTTGAAAGGATTTATCTCTCTTGTATTTAGAGATAATATTCATGTTATTGGTATTGCATTCAATCTATCACCATAGAAAACTACTCACTAAATTTGTAAAAATAAAATTTATCTTATTCTTGACATATGTCCAATGCTTTGATTTAAAATACATTGTGATACTTAAAACTGAGTTAAAAAAAAATTATTCTAAAGGTAAGATAGCAAATTACTTAAAAATTAATAGTTTTTCAAATTAAAATTGTGAAAGAAGTTTAAATTTTGCAAGAATTAGATAAATATTTGAATGTAAATAAATTAGTAAAAATATCAGATATTGCATCTTAGACAACATGAGGAGGTGACATTAATTCTTGAGATAAAGATAATCTAGAAATAATTTTTGCTTAAATTTCTAACTTGGTTTTTAATTGTCTAGAAAAAATTCAGCAGGAATTCCTTTCTTGCTTCTTAAACTAACACATGGCTTTATGGATACTTTTAATTAATGCTTTCTCTATTTGCTGCTTTTAATAGGAGTTGCACCAAAAATGGTAATTACTGCAATGTTACATATTGAAATTTTCAGCCAAAATATCCTAATATTATCCCACACAAGATGAATTGCAGGCTTAAACCTTCCACCACTAGGTTCATGAATAGTTGCTACCCCTCTACTATTGGACTCCTCAACGACAAACTCAATCAGAGACTCATTTTAGGATTCTTACGTGTGCACTGTATTGATTTTATTTTGTTCTCTGTGTACTACATAGTCAGTTTGTTTACATTCGTTATTTGTTTATAGTTCTTTTTTTTTTACATGTTTACATTGTGTACAGTTTTTTTACAAAACCAATTAGTGGTAATTCTGCCACACTCGCAGGAAAAATGAATCTCAGGGTTGTATGTGATGTCATGTAGGTACTCTGACAATAAATCTGAAATCTGAATTAAAAGAATGCAACCATAAATTGAAAATAACATGAAGTCGAGCTTTGCTTGGAATTTGATTTTGAAGTACAGACGTACCATGCAATGACAATTTTAACAGGAAACAATCATTAAGCTTTACTGAGAACATATTAAACTAAATGACAGATAATGAATGTGGGAGATTATGATTTGTGTTGACATGATAGCAATTAGTCACTTTTATGTATATAGTCCCAAAGAGAAAAACAAAACCTGATAATTTACCTGAATAAATATGTTTTGGGATAAAAAGTTTAAAAGGACAGTATTAAATAACAAAATTTTGCCACTGTGGTTTTTTTGGGATTATGTTTTCGACATTAACGTCATGAATTGATGAGTATATTTCAATAAGAACATTGGCAAAAATGACTGACTGGAGATCTAAGAGTCTCTCTTCCCATTTCTCACTTCATTAAAGTCACTTCCTGCTTAACTGCTTCTCACATTTTATGATGCATTCTTTAATGCAATATGTTGTAGCTGCATCATGTTTGTTCTTATTTTTACAGCTTTTTTTACGAGCCCAGAGGATCCCAAAACCAAGCAGCAGTAGATATTCACCAAGACAAATGGTTACTTAAACAAAAGTTGCTTTTAATTATCTTTAAACATGAAAAGAGAATTATACTTTAACTTAGCACTATTAACTTACTTAACCCCCTTCTAATTCTAAGCGTGCATATATGTAATGTATGTGTAAGTTCAGAAAAGTTCTTTGGTTCACAGTCTAATCTCACTTCTCAATACTGCAAGTTCACTGGTTGCAGGCAATTCTTATACTGTGTACAGAATTTAACATTTATAAAGTTCACCTGACTTTGGTGCTTGAAAGGTAAATGGTTACTGCTCAGGAAAGTTCTTGTGGGTTTTCAGAGAGAGATCTGTTTTTGCAGGACATCCACAACTGATGTACTTTCATCAGTCACCTCAGCGTCTTGCTGACAAAACTTGCCCCATCAGGGTTCTCCAGATGATAACATCTTTCTTTCAGGTCACCACAGAGTTCCTTTTTATTTCCCTTATTCCAAGTGAAAAATTTGACAGCCAGTCCTCTCCTCTTACATGAACCACAAGGGCTTTGACCAGGCTGACTTCCAAAAGCTTGCCAGCTTGTCCTGTTTTAGTTCCAGCAACTTCTGCTGGCTGACACTTTCAGAATCTCTGCTCTCTCTCTTTCTCTCTGTCTTTGTCTCTCTCTCTCTCTCTCTGTCTCTCTCTCTCACACACACACACACACACACACACACACACACACACACACACACACACACACACACACACACACACACACACATACACACACACACACTGAGTGAGAGAAAAACCTATTTACTCTCTGCTTGCAAAACCACAAGACCCCCATACAACAAAAAAATACTCATGCAGACAATAGCAGGTCCAGCCTGCTCTTTCATCTATTGCCTTGATAAACAACAATCCACTAGTGACATCTCTGGAGCATTCTTCAAAGCTCTCACAAAAAGGTGTGAGAAGCCACTATGTCTCCAGTATTTCAAGTAAAATCTGCTCCAAACTGTCTGCATGCAACCCACTCCAACAAATCTTCCCCAATCTATCTCTCAAAAACATTTCTATATATTCTGTCACAATATCAAATATGTTTTTATGCAAAATATAAGGGTACCAATGTTCTTTGGGTCACAGTTCTCGGATTAAACCTTGGGTGATGATTTCTTTGCAAGGGCATGAATATAAATTTTAATCTGCTGGCTACTGGAGGAGGACTTGAACATGGCCTTAATACAAAGGTAGCGTGGAAGATTCATAACTTATAAGTAAATTCTGGATCGTTATTGGTCTCTACTCTTTGCACAAACCCTTTTTGTTTGTACGATCACTGGAAAGACAGATTAGATTGAATATACTACTTCTGTCAGGAAACCTGATATCTAAAAGCTGGCAGGGTTTGCTCAGACCCCTGAGGATTTTTGAGGTCTCGTATTGTTTATACTAAATGAAGATACAGTATTTATCTTTTCAGAGGAGCCAGATTCTGCTCTATGGGGGTTGATACATCTTCACTTGTTCGGTCTTCCACTTGCTATATGTAAGTCTTGTAAGCATACTTGGGTCAAGAACTTCAAACTTGTGGAATGTTTGCCATGTTTTGACCCCGGCACTGAATTGTGCTATGAAAAGTAAACAAAGACTCAATTATCCCAGTTATTTCCAAGAGAGGATTTTGATTTCCTTCTGCTTGGACAGTCCCTCAGGATTGAGGGTGATTTTTTTTCTATTACGTTTTTCATGGTTCTGGCTGTTGTTGAGGTTAATATGGAACCTGTGAACTCTTCCATAGATGAGCCATTTGGTTTGCTGAGTACATCCAGTTGCAGCTCCTGGGAGTCTGAGTTAGGGAACTGGAGCTGGAGCTGGATGAATTTGGATCATTCAGGAAGCAGAGGCAGTGATAGACAGGAGCTTCTGCATATCTGACCCTTGTTCAATTCCATCTATTTTATCACTCAATTTTCTGGATATAAATTAAATCTCCAAAGAAGTGAGTTGTTTGTCTTAAGCTCTTCTGGCTCTCTAGATTTTATTGTCACTTTTAAAATTGTTAAGAATCAATTTAATTATTTAGGTGTTACTATTACTAAGAATTTCAACTATTTATTTAAGGAGAACTTTCTTACTTTAATGAATCATGTTAAGAAATCCTTAGTTCAGTGATCTCGTCTTTTAATGCTCCTAATTGGGTGTATTAATGTTATTAAGAAAATATCCTACCTAAGTTCCTATTTATATTTCAAGGTGTACCTGTCAGTTCCCAAAACCTTTTTTGACTCGTTCAATTCTAACATCTCTTCCTTTGTTTGGAGAAATAAACACCCTCATCTTAATAAAACTTTACTTCAAAATTCTAAAAATAATAGGGGATTGGTGTTGCCTAATTTTAGATTATATTATTGGAAAGCTAATATTAGATATATTAATTTTTGGATTCATCATAAGGACAGACCGGATGTTACTAATTGGATTCATTTGGAAATTGATTCTACCAAGACGTGTTCCCTCATTTTGATAGTTGGTGCTCCATTATCCTTTTCTTCTTCTAAATTAACTGATAATTTTGTTATTAAACATACATTGAGGATTTGGATTCAACTTGGAAAACATTTTGGATGCCACAAATTTTTATTAATTATTTATGCTCTCTGTTTGTTTATCATTAGTTGTGGTGTTCATTTTTATTCTAGGATACATTATAATTACTTTGTACCTGTACAGCACATTTTTCTTGTTCTTACACTTTTTGAAAAATAAAGTTAAAAAAATTATTAATTAGTTCCCTTTTAGCTAATTCCTTCTGCTACCTTTGGTACAAGATTTTGGCTTTGACTTTCACTTAATTTGAACCTGGGTCGCTGATGCTTATCCCTACGCTATCTACCGTCCACCTGGTGGTTATGCTGTATAGTTATGTCTGGTATAAGTTGGGTGCAATGCTGTGAAGCTGTCACACAACTGAATTTCACATCAGAAATTTTATTCCATTTATAGAACTTCATATTGATATTCAATATCATCTGACTCACATGTGATAACGATACAATTATCTCTTTCCTTGAAAGCAAACAAAAAGTGATGGTTGTCCAAGAGACATGAAATTGAATCCTATCTATGATATAATTTAATAAATATGTAATTGTTTTGAACTTTTTTCGGTGGTTCACTGGTGTTCTCTAACAAAGGGAAAATGTGATCTTTTTTCAGTGCAGCTTGATTATGATTCTTTGCCCACCTAATTGTCACCTCCATTTAGATTCATTTGATGATAGACTATAAATGTCAGTAGCCAGTGGCATCCTTGCCCTGTGATTAAATAAATAAACAAAAAAGCTGGTTAAATATTTGTAACAAATTATGTAATCCAGGGAGAAGTGGCTTTGTGGTATTTAATATATAAATGACTTGGATGAGAACGTAGGTTAGTAAGTTTGCAGATGACACAAAAATTGGTAGTCATATATAATGAAGAAGGTTGCTGATTCAGCAGGCAGAGGTGCACTGGATAGTTGAATGGACCTGATGAGAGTTGAAATTTAATCTAGATAAATGTGAACAGTGCATTATGGAAGACAAATTCTGGTAGGACATTTAAAGTAAATTTCAGGGCAATTTCAATAGAGAGATCTCAATAGAGAGATCTGCATAAGTTCATACCAGCAGAAAATGTTGCCATAGGTTAGGAGGGTAGTGAGGAAGGCATTGGGAAGGCATGCCTTCATAGGCAGAGATTTCGAGTATACTTGTTGAAGTGTCATGTTGCAGTTGAACAAAATGTTAGTTAGAATACATTTGGAGTATTGTGTGCTATTGGAAGGATGGGGTTTGCAATACTAGATGTCACAGTTTCAAATGCTACATTGTCAAAGGCAAATCAAAAACCATGGCTAGATGCAGAGGTAAGTGCATCTCTCAGAACTTGGGGAGACAAGATGGCATTAAGATCTGCAAGGACTAACGCTCCTATGCAATTAGGGAGGCACAGCTTAGCTATGCACAGAGAATCCACAGACAACTGTGTGACACTGGCAACACAATGTGGCAGGATATTCAAACCTCAACTGATTATAACTCAACCCTGAAGATCAGCAATAATATAGCCTTCCTTCCTGACAGGTTGAATACCTTTCATGTACTACTTGATGAGAAAATCAAGATGACATAAAAAAAAGCCTTCTCTCCACCTGAAGAACAGGTTCATTGTGTAGCTGCACTGAGGTGAAGAAGATCCTATCTAGGTGAACTTGCACAAGGCAGCAGGTCCAGCTAACATACCTGGACAGGTATGGCCCAACTGACAGAGATACTAATGGACATCTTCAACATATTACTGCAGCAGATTGAATCAAGAAGCTGTTTTTCTTTAGCCAAAAGGTGGTAAATCTGTGGAATTTGTTGCCACAGGTGGTTGTGGAGGGCAAGTCATTGGACGCATTTAAGGAAGGAATTGATAGATTTTTGATTAGCCAGAGCATCAATGGTTATGGGGAGAAAGCAGGGCAGAGGGACTGAGTGGGGAAATGAATTAACTCATGATTAAATGGTGAGGTGACTCAATGGATTAAATAGCCTTTTTCTGCTACTATGTCTAATGGTCTTATGACCCCTTTGATCACATTTGTTACTCCCTGGTATTCTGGTTCCTCCACACCCAAAGACTTTCTATAAATTGTTTCTGTTGTGGGAAGGTGAAGGAGAATTGAGGTGTGGTTGAGGCCGTTGGGGGGAGGGTGAATTGATGGGTATGTTTGTGAGATAATGGGTTTGAGCAGAGGAATTGGGAGAATGGGTTGGTTTGCTCTGAGAACTGACGTGGACATGATGGGCTGAATCTTATTCTGAGATTTCCATTGGGAAGTCTATGCAAAGAATGTGAGCACTAACAAATTCAATCTTTTATTGCCTGGATTCCTTCTTATAACTGTAATACATGAGTTCATCTTTTATCTGAGCTATAAGGGTCAGCATGGTTAACACAGTGGTTTGTGAAGCACCATCAATCGGGACCTGGGTTTGAATCCTGTTCTGTCTGTAAAGAGTTTGTTCATTCTCTTTGTTTCTACATGTATTTTCTCTGGGTGCTCTGGTATCCTCTCACCCTTCAAAAAATAACCAGTGGTTATAGGTCATTTGGATGTAATTGGGTGGCACAGGCTCATAGGCCAAAAGAGCCTGTTACTAAATCTGTACTCTATGTCTAAATTAATAAGAAAATAAAATAAAAAAAAACAAATGAAAGGCTCATTATATTTAAATCTAAAGCATCTCACCAACTTTCCATTATTTGGATATTGTCTATCAATGTTGCGCCAGAAAGAAAGCTCTGGAATATTTGTCATACAGAGAACTGGGAACCCCGAGACTCCCTTTTTCCTACAGTCATGGTAGAATTACCACTAATTGGTATTGCAAAATAATAAACTGTACACTGCATGAAAATGTAAACAATCAAAAGAACTGTAAACAGATAACAAATGTAAACAAAGTGACTGTGCAATACAGGGAGAGAAAAGAAAATCAATAAAGTGCACAAGTAAGAGTCCTTAAATTAGTCTCTGATTGAGTTTGTTGTTGAGGAGTCTGATGGTAGAGGAGTAGCAGCTGTTCCTGAACTTGGTGGTGCGAGTCTTGTGGCACCTGTACCTTTGTGTTTGAGTGTGATGTGAGGTAAGATTGTATTTACTTTTCATGTATCTACCAGCTGGAAGTTGTAAAATTTGTGTTAAAGAAAGTGAGAAACAATAGGTATAAATGAATAAAGAACACATATATAAATATATACAAGGGGTTAGAATATATCCAGAACCCAGACTGGTGGCTCCCAGGAATGGTTGCTTGTACTTTCTTTTTCTGGATGTGGACCATCCATGTCCAGTGAATTGGGATGAGCGTTGGATTAATTCTGAGAGGTATACTAAACAAACTCACATATGTCACCGAATCCTTATTCACTGAAACCTTAGCTCTGTGAGATGTTTTAATTCACAGGTCTTTCAGATTCCTGGCACATATAGTCGAAGACATTTGATGATGTGAATAATTTTATAGTTATGATTTGTTCCATAGGTTGTAGAAAAAATGTTAAAAATTTATCTGCCTTTCATTCCATAGCATCAGTGAATTGAGTTCTTTTTCATATGTCAACAAACTCTCACATAAAGCTAATAGGCTGAATAAAAAGCATGGGACAGTAACCACGGCTGTGCACCAATGAGGAGGTCTGTGGCTGAAGGCTGGGGCTGTTGGTGACTTGAGGCAAGAAACCTGCGGAGCCTGCTGACTGCTAGCAACCATGGTCAAGGGATTCACACCAGGCAGCGGACAGCTAGAGACGGGCTTGAGACTGGCTGAAGGGGTCCCAGATATTGGAACCAGGATGCAAGAGGGTGCCAAGAAGCACTGAAGGTTTCCTGATCATGTTGGAGGTTCAGATCTGAAGCTTGGGCTGCTGATGGTTTGGTCTGGACCCTACGGGCTGCAGCAGCACTGGAGGCAAATTCACAAACACTCAGGGACTCTCTTTTGCTTCTCTTTTGCTGACTGTAATAGGCACCTGGCAATTTCTGCTGATGGCGAATCTATCTGCATTATGGCAGTCAAAATCAAATTCCATTTAACATTTCATTGTCTTTATTACATGACAATAAAGGATTCCTGAATCTTGAAAAAGTGCACCCAGGCTCTTTCTGGAGTGAGTTGCTGCTCTGCTTTTGTCCCTGGGCTCAATGTGGGGGCATGAATGATTGATAGCTGATTGTTCTCTTTGGATCTATTAGCTGTCAGTCAGCTTGATTCAGCCCCAGAGCTTTAAAGGACCATTTTAACCTTACCTGTAGTGTTGCAGTTGAGGGCTGCTTTCTGTTAAAGGTCATGGTTCCAGCTGAACAACCTATTTTAAAATTCCAAATCTGGATTTGTCATAATGTGATCTTAAAAACATGACTAGCTGATGGGAGATGCAAGAAAATGCAGATGCTGGAAACCGGAAAAGTCGACCAGTAGAACTCAGCAGGTCAAGCAGCATTTATTCAGGTAAAGGAATGGTTGATATTTCAGGCCAAGATCTTGCATCAGCTATCCTGAATAGCTGATATTCTGTTGGATTTACCTTAAATTACTATATTGTAATTACTTGAATGTCTTCATTTCTGTAAAATAGCTCATTAACTCATTTGAAATTGATTAGATGCAAATATTGTTTACAGTTAAGCACAGTGATACAATAAGAATGAGAAAAAAAATGTGCTCTTAGTGTGAAAGTCAAACATTGTTGGAATTAATGCAATTCTGCTTAAGTACTAGGAAATAATTTGTGACACTATATCGTTCCCAGGTGTTTAATGAAAGTGATTGAATCTCATGTGCAGAAACAAAGATAAATTCAGCTAGTATATTGAGAAGCATCTTGAAGAAGGAAGGAAAGGTAGAAAGATTGAGCAAAATATTCCAGAGCTTCAGGCATGGATGCATGAAGGCTGGCCTTCTATGGAACAGAGATGAACAAAGCCACAGTTTGATGGACACAGATAATGCAATTTTTTTTTAAATAGGAGAAATTATTACAGAGTAAATGCTATGGAGGGACCTGAAAACGCTTTTTGGAAATTAACTTCAAAATTTTGCTTATTTTCCTTCAGAATGATGTTGCCCTACTCCAAGCTACAATTATGAATTAAATTACTGTAGGTTCTGAAAATCCAATTCTGGGATTTAATGACCACAGACCTATGATGAATACTGAAAATTTAGTTATTACATTACCCTTAAAATAACAGCTAATGCTACAAACCCTTCCTTTTCTATTCACCACTCTATGCCATAAGTGTACCCCCTTTTGCTCATGACCATTTCAGGATCAACTTGTTTGCTGTTCATTAAAGTGTAATTTCTGGTAGCTGACCATGTTGCTGTCCCTACTCTGAATCAGTGGTCCATCTCCCAGTGTGATCTAATGACTGACCAGTTCACTCTTTAAATAGAGACCTTGTGGCTGAAGGCTCTTAATTTTTAAATAAAATCCTAATCTCCTTTGTCAGCTATAATTTCAGGGATGCCTTTGACCTTGGACCATGTTTCACATCTTTTTCCACCTAACCATGAAAGAAAACGATTTGTGGAAGCCATGCAATTCTGTTTAAGAATTTGAAATCACCAGGTAGTAAAACACATTATTGATTTTTATAACAGGGTTACATTCAGAATGGAGTTTCATTTCAATTGGTATGATAGTTAATGTGGAATAACATGTTTATATTTTAGATGGGAAAATATAAATTTAAAAAATCACGACATCTATGTTAATTTATTGTAATGAGTTAACTCTATATTGAACATGAACATCCAAATGTAGGCAAATTAGGCTTTAGATACAATGAGATTTTGATTGTTGTCATAATTTTTGTTTCAACAGTTGTCTGATCTTTTAACATTTTAAAATTCAACAACCTTTGAACATTCCAAAGTCTCTGGGCACTGAGCCTTGGTACCCTAATTTTTAATAACTTTTAAATTTTACAATTGTATTAATAGTCAAAAAACACATAGTCAAATTTCCCCCTATCTCTTCCCCTCCCTCCACCCTCTTTCCCCTCCTTTCTCCTCACACCCCCCTCTTCCTCCCTCTTTCTTCCCTCTCTCCCCCTCCCTCTCTCTCCCCATCTCTCTCTCTCATCTCTCTTTCTCACTCCCCATTATATTCTGTGCATTATTCATTATTTCTATTCATTATTTCAAGATTAATGTGAATTTCATCAATGTTTGCTGTCTTGGTCATGATCAGATACTGATTAATGCTGTGTGATCTCAGAATTTAGTTTTTTTGAAGGTGCTGAAAGGAAAGAGCTCCTCTGGATTAATGAAATGTGACACTTTATTTTGTTTTAGAGCCAGCGCTTACCTATGTCAAACAGCTGGAGACTAGAGTGAAGCAGCTTGAGGAAGAAAATCGATTGTTACCCCAGGTGAGTCGTCTTTTTTCATTGCAGGTGAAAAATTATGTACTTCTAACATTTCTTAGCAACTGGAAATAGTACATGAAAGCAATGACATTTTATTGGCTGTTTATTCACGAAAACTATTACAATTCAGTGGTTCAGAATAAATTTAGAGCTTAATATTATCTTCCTGCATAGTGGTTTAACTGTACTGTTGAAACACATTGAGGAGCTGGCTTTATGAACATTTCTTTAGTTATTCTAGATGATCTCCTGTGTTAGTTCTAACTTTGAAATGAATTGCAGAAACCAATTTGTGGAGGTTGTTGAAACCTTCTTGCTGAGTGGAGGTTTGCTATTAACAACTTTAAGGTTACCTGGTCCTTCAGCTCTGTGCAGTGCCAATCGAATATCTCAGCATTTAAAGAAGAAAAATTGGGCCCATATAGAAGTATCGATGGCTTATTTGCCACCAAACTGAAACAGTTTCATGATAATTTTTAATGAAGGAATTCACAAAGTTATGATTCAGAATAAATTTCGTGCCATAACTGTAATGGAATGTGCATATAAGTTTAGTCATAAATCTATTTTACTAGGATGTTTATCTATTGGAATGTTTAAGTTTAACACTTTAATTGCAGAATTGATAAAAATCTGCTGCAGAATATCTGGAACAAAAAAATAAAGTTATTCTGTCTTGCAGATAATGGCAAGTGCAGTATGCAAAACCTCAAATTTAAAGCTCACATTTATTTACACTTCAACCAATCTTTGCTTTTAACTTTAGTATGTTCCAAATGCAGATCATGTGTGTGCTGATGTTAAATTCTTCAATGTTAATGTCACCATTGAAATAAATCATGTTTGTGCACGAGTGGTTAAGGCCACAAAAACTATCAAATGATCACTGTTTGAGATTTAAACAGAACAATCATCTTGGCTATTACACTTCAGCAACACCGGTAAATATCAAAATTAAAGCAGAAACAATACAAAAAGTCAGCTGATCCAGATTTATTAGTGAATATTGGAATTAAGGGGCAGAGGTTTAGAGGTAACATGAGGGGGAACTTCTTTACTCAGAGAGTGGTAGCCGTGTGGAATGAGCTTCCGGGAGAAATAGTGGCGGCGGAGTCAATTGTATTATTTAAGAAAAGGTTTGACAGGTATATGGATGAGAAGAAGATGGAGGGTTATGGGCATTGTGCAGGGAGGTGGGACTAGAAAGGGGTGTTTGGTTCAGTGCGGACTAGAAGGGCCTAATGGCCTGTTTCCGTGCTGTAATTGTTATGTTATGTTATGTTAATGAATGAGAATCTGTAACTCAGAATAAATTGTTAACTGTTTTGTGATGGTGGCTGATGAAATCTTCACCACATAGACACCAATCTAGTAGAATTAAAGTACTCTTTTTATTTCCATATTTTGCACTACTTCATCAGTATAGCTAGAAACTATGGCAACTAGTCAGGAATTTTCATATTTTAGCTTCTCCCTACAGCATTGTGTATTTTTAAACCACATCTATTGGCCTTTGAAGTCTGAAGGGATGAGCAGTTTTTGGTCTATGATCAAGAGAAAGAGCAGTAATGTGATTTTGGTGTAATAATTGGAGGACTGAGATTAATTCTCGAAGCAGTTTCACGTGTGGCATGGTATGAGCAGGTACAAGGAAATAAAATAAAAATTCAAGCTTATTTCCATCAGAATGATTAATGAAATATAGGCTAATTTATTTTCCCATGAAATAAAAGTGAATGTATTTTCAAAAGACAAAAGTGCTTTTTTGCATTGAAGTGATTCTTGAGAATGTAATTAATTTCCAAGCTCCCTGACATGCCATCAAATCTGAAGCAATAAATCTCTTGAGAAACTTTGTGCAAAAACTTTAACCTTGAAAGTGAAGTTTTGAAGTTTCCACCAAGTAAACCTTAATTATAACACGCTGAATTTTTGCAGTCTGCGGGTTCTTAGTGTAAAATGAATAATTTTGTATTATTTTCTATGATTAATGCAAGATTTTGAATGAATATATGTAATTCCTGTCGAAAATCAGTGTGCTGCTGAGGTTGTGAGTTGAGGGGTTACGACAGAAGAGCACAGTTCAAACATTAGAGCATTCAGGTCACATTACCACTTCACTTTTTTCATCATCATGCTTTTGCATCTCTTGCTCTGTCGAATGCAAATAAAATGCTTCTGAAATGTAAAGCAACACAACCAGGTAACTGAGAAAAAGACTGGTTTGCTTTCAAATGTAGCAGCTTTGAATATGATAATTAAAAGATTTATAACAAACATCAAGCTGCAAGAGAAAGAGAATGATGAAATAAGCTGTAAACCCAAACAAAAGTGGGAACAAGATCTAAACATAAAGATAAAAAATGAAAAATGGGAAAAGCTATGCTCCAGAACTATGAGAAATACAATAAACACGAGGTTACGCATGATACAATATAATTGGTTACATAGGCTATATATCACGCCCCAATAAATGGGACCCAACAGTATCAGATAGATGTTTTTGCTGTAAGAAGGAAACGGGAACAACAGTACATACAATGTGAGAAAGTGGAAAAGTTTTGGGAAGATCTAAATCAGGTATTAAATATAATCACAAAAAGCAACATACCAAAAAATCCAGAGATCTTTCTTCTAAGTAATATAAGAAGTAAAGAATTAGAACCCAAGTTGGATGAAGCACAAAAAAAGATTTATTATAATAGCCTTAGCTATCACCAAAAAATGCATAATGTCAACCTGGAAATCAGAAGAGAGCCTGAGAGTACAGCAATGGTACATAGAAATGAATAAATGTATTCCATTGGAAAAAATAACATATAATTAAAAAAAATAAAGTCATAGTATTCAAACAAATTTGGGAACAGTATATGGAACACAACAGAGAGAGTCTACCGCGGACCTCCACCCCCTAAAATGATAGAATGAGAAGAAGACGAAATGAACTGACCCAGTGTGTAAAAGTAGATGATACAATTTTCTTATTTATTTTCATTGTGTGATGACATTGTTTAATGGATTTATTGTAATGTATATGTTGAACGTTTAGTGGGTTTGGAGGGGGGTGGGAAGGAGGGAGGGAACGGAGGGGGAAAAAGTGGAGAAAATGACTGTATATTCAAGAGGGAAATGTTTGTGTGTATTTTGGTTAATATGATTCATAGTGTGAAAAATAAAAAAAAATTAAATATGTAGCAGCTTGAAATCCTTGAAATTTGTCTTGTTCAAAGGGAAGAATTATATATTGAACAATGAAGCTTATGTTAAGCTGACACTAAATAGTATGTGAGGATGCATGATAGACTGCAGATGCTCAATGAAGTCTTGATGGAGGGTTTTAGCCCAAAACATTGGCAATTCTTTTTCTCCCATTGATGTTGCTGGAGTTTCTCTAGCAGATTGTGTTTTGCATTAAACAATATGTGTTCATGTCCTACTTGATTAATATGTGGTACAGGATGGTAATGGTTGTGTAACAACAATGATTCAGAGATATCGACCAACAATTCAGAGGCTAGAGTTCAAATTTTATAATGGGAACTGTAGAATTAAAATTCATTTAATGATCTGAAGCTAATCATCCTGACCATGGAGGCTACTATTGTAAAGAGCCATCTATTTGAGTCCTTCAGAGGAGGAAATTTGGCACTCTTATTCTGTCTAGAATACTTAAAACTCTCTCTGAGGAGGAAGTGAGAGCAACATGACAAGAAATGTGGTGCAAACTGACTACAGCAGGGGAGTATATGTGTGCTAAACAGGAACCGCATAATGCAACAGAAAGTGTTAAAAAAAACTTCACAAATAGCAGACCAGATCAAAGCTCTGTAGTCCTGCATGCTGGTGGGTGGTTGGTGGTTAGCATGGGCTCTGTGGACTAAAGGGTCTGTATCCATGTTGTACAGCTCTTTAACTCTATTAGTTGTGGTTGGAATTTTACTATTAAATAGCTAGTGGACAGAGTAGGCTCTCAGAACATATCCACCCCAGAAAATAGTAGATCCCTTAAGTGAATCCTGATGGAATCATGGAAAGTCCCATTCAGCCAAAATGTTTGAGTTGTTGAACCCGAACAATACAGTGAGAGTGTTTTCACCAGAACAATTGCAGCAGTTTAAGAGGGAAATGAGAGTTGGGAAAGAAATGCTGACCTTTCTAGGAACGACCAGAGCCTGAAGATAAATAAATCAGTTGGTTATTTATTTGTGCTAGTTTTGCACTGTAGACAATAAGTTTTAGATGAGAATTCATCTTCAAACCTAAAACTTTGATTTGAAATAATAGCTCCATCCTGATTAAATCAAATACTTTAGTGACCAACATTATTGAAATGTTTGAATTCTATTGTTTGTTGATTTGACAATGTGATGGTCCATTCCAACATTTGTTTTTTAAATTTTATTTAAAATTTAGATATGCAGCATGATAACAGGCCATTTTGGATCATGAGCTCATGCTGCAGATTTATACCCAATTGCCCTACAACCCCCACTATGTTTTTTGAATGGTGAGAGGAAACCCATGCAGACTCGGGAGAACTTAAAAACCTTAAAGACAATGCGGGATTAGAACCCCAGTCTCAATCGCTGGTGCCGTAACAGTGTTGTGCTAACCATTATGCCAACCATTTTATATTCTCCTTAAGCATATTACATTTAGATTAATTATTACAATAATGTAGGAATAAAGGAAATTGGAGTAGAATTGTCAAGCAAGTCTTGTTATACAAATTTTTTGGTGAAAAAATGAAGAAATAATTTGTTTTTTAATAGTTTATTTAAAATTTTTACAAAATTAAAAAATACAAGTACAAAAGTAAATCCAGCATTTACTCAAAGTTGGTTGCACTCCCACCCACCTAAGAAAAGACCCAAAAAAAGAGAAAGAAAGAAAAGCAAGAAAAAGGAAAGAAAGTAGAATGGATTGCTGAAAAGTGCTGCATACTCCACGGATCATAAATTCATATTCTATTTAATTTTCTTTGGAGAAAATCAACGCAAGTCTCATGGGTTAGGGAAGAACATATCTAAATATTTACACCTGTAAGTTATAAATATGGATGCCATTCTTGCAAAAATATGTCATTCTTTTTTCTTAAGTTTAATCTTCTTTGGAGAAAATCAACGCAGGTCTCATGGGTTAGGAAAGAACATATCTAAATATTTACACCTGTAAGTTATAAATATGGATGCCATTCTTGCAAAAATATGTCATTCTTTTTTCTTAAGTTTAATTTTCTTTGGAGAAAATCAACACAGGTCTCATGGGTTAGGAAAGAACATATCTAAATATTTACACCTGTAAGTTATAAATATGGATGCCATTCTTGCAAAAATATGTCATTCTTTTTTCTTAAGTTTAATTTTCTTTGGAGAAAATCAACACAGGTCTCATGGGTTAGGAAAGAACATATCTAAATATTTACACCTGTAAGTTATAAATATGGATGCCATTCTTAAGTTATAGGTAATTTTCTCAAGGGGAATACATCTATGTATTTCTGCATTCCAACGTGCCATACCTAGATGTGAATTCCATGCAACTCCTATACATTTTCTCGCTACTGCCAACACAATTTTAAGAAAGTCTATTTGATTTTTAAATAATTTCAATTTAGGTCTTATCCCTGTAGTATTAACCAATAAAAATAATTCTGGATATTGTGGAAATTTAATTCCTGTAATATGCCTTAATAAATGTCCTTGATCAACCTAAAAAGGTCTCACTTCAGAACATAACCAAGTTGAATGTAAAAAAAGTTCCTATCTCTTCACCACTTCTAAAACATTTAATTTCTGCAGTGTGAGATATAATTGATGCAAAAATTATATTGTACTAATCTATATCTTACATTTATCTATTTAGTCATATTATCCTGACGTATTTCAGACCAGGTTTCCTCATTTATTCTTTAAGTCTGATACCTACCTCTGCCTAGACTGTTTGGGGTAGGGGGGGGGGGTTCCCATTTTAAATAAAGTTCTTTGAATTTCCCTTTCAAATCAGAGTCTCCACATCACTACAATTTGGTAAAAAATATTGTTGCGCCAAATTTATCCCTCAGATGCATTTTTATTTGAAAATAGCAGAAGATTGTGTTGTTAAGAATTCTGTACTTATTATTTAATTGTTTAAATGACATCAATTATCCCCACTCATAACAATCTTTAATATATGTAATTCTTTTATGAAACCAAATTTCAAAAATTTGATTGTCTACAGATAAGTGTGAGGTGTTACATTTTGGAAAGGCAAATCTAAATAGGTCATATGCGTTAAATGGTAGGCTATTGAGATGTGCAGAGCAACAAAGGGATTTAGGAGTTGTGGTAAATAGTACCCTCAAGGCTGATACTTAGGTAGATGGTGTGGTGAAGAAGGCATTTGGAATGTTGGCCTTCATAAATCAGAGTATTGAATTCAAGAGTAGGGAGGTTATGATGAAATTGTACAAGGCATTGGTGAGGCCAAATTTGGAGTACTGTCTACAGTTTTGGTCACCAAATTATAGGAAAGATATAAACAAAATAGAGAAAGTGCAGAGAAGGTTCACGAGAATGTTGACAGGATTTCAAGGTTTGAGTTACAGGGAAAGGTTGTGCAGACTAGGGCTGTTTTCTCTGGAGCGTAGAAGATTGAGGGGGGATTTGATAGAGGTGTTTAAGATTTTAAAAGGGACAGACAGATTAAATGTGGATAGGCTTTTTCAATTAAGAGTGGGGGAGATTCAAACTAGAAGGCATAGTTTAAGATTGAAGGGGGAAAATTATAAGGGGAACATGAGGGGAAATTTCTTTACGCAAAGGGTGGTCGGGATGTGGAATGAGCTTCTGGCAGATGTGGTTGAGGCGGGATCATTGGTTACATTTAAGGAAAGACTGGATAGTTACATGGAGAGGAGAGGACTGGAGGGGTATGGACCGGGTGCTGGTCAGTGGGACTAGGAGGGTGGGGATTTGTTACGGCATGGACTAGTAGGGCCAAACTGGCCTGTTCTGTGCTGTAAGTGGTTATATGGTTATTGTGCAAGGTATAAGCTTATTATGAATCAGAGGAGTTTTGGGGGATAAGCTTCCTCTTGTTCCAATATCACTATTTATTTTATACCAGATATTGATTAAATGTTTTAGCAAAGCGGTTTCTCTCTCACCAGTTACTAATTTCACATTTCATTTATACATAAAATCCTCTGCCATTCTCTCTTCTATTTTATCCAATTCTATTTTCACCCTTGCAGGTTTATCTCCTTCCACAAAAAAGAAAGTAAGAAATCTCATTTGAGACACCCAATAATAATTTTTAAAATTAGGGACAATCTGCTCATAATGTAAGTAGACTGATTAGTATAACACACTTAGCACAAAAGAGGGGTGATCTGAGTGTCGCTGTGGCATTAGATGCAGAAAAAAGCATTTAACATTCTGGAGTGGGACTTTTTATTTAAAGTGCTGGAAAGGTTTGGACTAGGTCAAATTTTTACCATTTGGATCAAGGTATTATACAATGAACTGAAAGCTAAAATGGTGACAAATGGACAGATTTTGACATTGTATTCAGTTGTCAAGATCTAGTAGACATGGATGTCCGCTACCTCTAGCTCTATTCATTTTAGCTGTCCTCTTGCAAAAGTAATTCATCGAGATACGGACATTAAGGGATTTAGGGTTAACTTGGAGGAATATAAAATTAAATTATTTGCTTATAATGATATATTTGACAGAACCAGAAAACTCTTTTCAGAAATTGTACTCAAAATTGGAAATTTATGGGAAAGTTTTGGGTTATATTGGGAGAAGAGTGAAATTATGCCTCTTACAGGAGAAAATTTTACTCAGTATCAAAGAGATACCCCGTCAAATAGGATAAAATATGTAGGAATGTGTACTGATAATAACTTTTAAAATCTATACAAATTGAATTATTTACCTTTACTCAAAAATATTGAAAATTTAAACAGATGGACAGCCTTACCCATAACACTAGTGGGAAGAGTCAATTGAATTAAAATGAAAATCTGTTTCCAAGAGTACAATCTCTTTCAATCACTCCCTATACCATTATCTCAGATTTTTTTCCAGGAGCTAAATAAATGTCAGAAAATTTTGAGGGTCTCCATAAAAAAAAATTAACCTGGAAATATGAAATGGGAGGCTTACAAGAAATAACTTTTTGGTTGATGTTTTCCCCTGTATCTCTCTCTTTCTGTCCTATAGAATATTTCAGTTGTTTTAACCCATTTGCTATGCATGGAACTCTGGTTTTGGATTCTATTCTAATTTTAGAGAGTAGAATTGGAAGATGTAAGTTTAATGATGCTCCCTCACCCACCATTTTCTGGATGGGCAGCACTGAAATTGGTCCTTACAGTTCATGGCAAAGTAACTTTGAATTGTAATTGCTTTTTCACAAAATTAAAGCAACATTGTAAAAAGGAAGACAATTTATGAGCTATTGTGTCAGCACAAGTTCAGTAATATGATAATTATATTATTGGACCCACAAAGACTTCTGGAATATTAATCCATAGAAATTAGTTCAAATTCTACTGTTTGGGTTGGGAAAATTTAAATTCTAGTGATTAAATACTTTTGGAATTCCAGCTCATGACTATAAAACAACTGTATTGTTTGTGGAAAACCCACTCAATTCATAAATGCCCTTCAGGGAAGGAAATCTAGTGTCCATATCTGGTCTGACCCTCAGATGATTCCTGACTACCAAAAATCCTTGAGATGGAACTGCCTACTCAGTTCAAGAGCAATCAGAGAAAGACAATGAATGCTGGCCTCGGTTGAGATGTCCATATCTTGTGAACAAATATATAAAAACAATCTGGTGGATGTTTAATGGTGGCCTAATCTATTTTGAAAATTCTAGAGCATGTTGTTATGGAGAAGGAGGTGATATTGGGTCTCGTGACGAGCATTAAGATGGAAAGTCCACAGGGCTTGATGGGATCTATCACAGATTATTAAGAAAGGCATGAGAGATGGTTGAGGCTTTAACAGTTAACTTTGTATTCTCTTTAGCCACGGATGAGGTCCCAGAGAATAGTAGTCTTTATTTAAGAAGGGTGTAAGTGACAAAATAGGAAATGACAGGCTGGTGAGCCTTATACCAGTGATTGGGAAGTTATTGGAAAATATGTTCAGGGATTGGATATACACACATCAGGAAAGTGCATCAGGATAGTCAACATAGCTTTTTACACACGCATGTTTTGCAACCAGTGCACAAAGGAAATTAACGTGTGCACAAAAGGTTAGTGATTTATTTAGACAGGGCATCACATAAAAATAAGAAATACCCATTGATGTTTTATTTAATGGAACAACAAACTGAACAAAGTAGTTCAAAGTATAGAATAAAATCTAACTAAATGTGTTGCTTCGCAGAATACAACCATCCTTGTATTATATTAAAACATGCCAATACAGCTTTATTAGCCATGAAGATGGGCTGTGCCAAAATTATTCTGAAACAATTTCAAGTTTACATTTTCACAAACAGTCAGTCCACACATACTTAGGTCACAGGAAAAAGATTTGCACGACATAAGATTTTTGCACTCACTGACTTCTAAAAACTAGAGGTTAATTGGGTGCAATTGGGCACATAGGCTCGTGGGCCGAAAAGGCCTGTTACCATGTAAGTCCAAGTCTGGGATCTTTTGGTTTACATGAGGTTTAATTTAAAATGTGAAAGGATTAACTTGCCATGGCATAAAGAAGTTTTTTTTTTGTTCAAGTACATCTAAACAATTTTAAAATGAATAATAACTACAATAATTTTGAAAGTCATCCCATCTTATACATATCCCCTCCCTCCCACCACCTTCCCCAACACCCCCACCCCCCCAAACTCCCAGCAGGAAGGAATTATGTGCAGGTTTTCAGGTCTGAACTTGAAAGCAAAGGTTCCTGCATTTTGAAAGAACTCACAAATATTGAACAACTTTGACTCTAGCCAGTTTGCTAAGCATCATTTATAAAATCTGTGACAGCTAGTGAATGTCCAGATAATCACATTCCTTTGAAAAACGCAGAGTTCTGTCCTGATGCCTGTCCGCTCCTCAAAGGCAAAACAGTACAAAAATTGACACTTACCATATTGATGTGACCTTTTAGCTGCTCCATGGAATGAATATCTTGCTCTCAAAGCAATTTTCCAGCCTGATGAATTTGAACTGAAGCTGTTGGCACAGCAGATATTTTGTGTTAAAGTTGAATATTATAGAAATGGCTGAAATTTTTTCATAAATATAATATTTTGTAAGGCACCATTTCTGCAAGCGTACATGAGCTTTTACCTTTGAAAACATTATTGTACCACTCCAAAGAAATGGTGGTACTGTTGGAGCTGCTATAACAGCACTGGGGCCACTGATGTGGGCCCACAGGGAGCAAAGTCACAGTGCACGCCCACAGGTTGAACCTCCCAGTCTGACTGCTGTCACCTCTTTTCAGGTATTAAATGGCCTCTTAAAGGATCTGACTGTGGTTTAATTTAAAATCCTGCGACCGCAGTGCCTGGGCTCAAGATGGCGGTGCCTATGATCGACAGCGGCCACGAGGGGTTTCAGACTAAGGGAAAGTAGAAGTCTGGCGCAAGGCACCAGAAAATAGGGAGACCATCCCCCCACCCCCCTTTTAAGAAGGAAAAGCAGATGTAACGACCATGGGGCAGTGACCACGGCAGAGGACCAGTGAGGGCCTCTGAGGCTGAAGAATACACAGATGGGCTGTTGATGATGAGGCGAGGAATCCACTTAGGCCACAGGCTGCTGGCAACAAATGACTCGCACCAGGCTGCTGACTGCTGGAGAATGGTTCGAGACTGGCTGAAGGAGTACTGGATATTGGAACCAAGGTGAAAGACGGTAGATGCTGGAGGCTTCCTGATCGTGTCAGAGGTGTGCATCTAGAGCTCGGGTTCCTGATGGTAGATTAAACAAAATTTCATATTACATCGCATTTTCTGTTTTATTACATTGAATCTTGAATTTATTCAAAGCTGGGACTCAAAGATGTTCTTGTCTTCATGCAAACCACAGATAACCTGTACTTTAGAACAGACTTTTTTTCATATTCATAATATTGCAAGCTTTCCCACATTGCATGTCTACCACTAAATAGAATATTGGTTGTCCACTCGAAGAATGTGGCTGAAGGGCATGAAATAGAAAATTAAATAATTTAATAGTCAGAGGGCAATGTGTGATACTAATATCACAGCCAATGTTTTTCTGGAAACAACAATTAATCACTTGCTGCTGGAAACAACAATTCAGCAATAAAAAATCGATTGAGTTGCTTTCTCAGTTGTTGGAAGCTTTAAAATTTGTCAATTGTGGAGCAATATGTGAAAATAATTATTCCTGATATTCAGTTAACACTGTCTTTTGCAAACAGAACACCTACCTTGCACAAAGTGAGACAACTCAATTCTTTCAGACTCAAGGGCACTGAAATGTTTCCAGTCTGTGTTTCACATTTGTACTTGTTTAGTGTGACTTATTACAGACAGAAATTTAAGTACAGTGCTCAAACATGCATCAGCCATGCAAGCAGCAAGCAAGCAGAGCTGGTAGATCTTGTTGACAACTCTTATACAATGTTCAAGTTCAAGTTTATTTATCATCTGATTGTGCAAGTAAAACCCAAAGAAACAGCATTCTCTGGTATTCAGTGTAACACATTGAAAACACACATTCTTTTCTTTTCTTTGGCTTGGCTTCGCAGACGAAGATTTATGGAGGGGGTAAAAAAGTCCACGTCAGCTGCAGGCTCGTTTGTGGCTGACAAGTCCGATGCGGGACAGGCAGACACAATTGCAGCGGTTGCAGGGGAAAATTGGTTGGTTGGGGTTGGGTGTTGGGTTTTTCCTCCTTTGCCTTTTGTCAGTGAGGTGGGCTCTGCGGTCTTCTTCAAAGGAGGTTGCTGCCCGCCAAACTGTGAGGCGTCAAGATGCACGGTTTGAGGCGTTATCAGCCCACTGGCGGTGGTCAATGTGGCAGGCACCAAGAGATTTCTTTAGGCAGTCCTTGTACCTTTTCTTTGGTGCACCTCTGTCACGGTGGCCAGTGGAGAGCTCGCCATATAACAGGATCTTGGGAAGGCGATGGTCCTCCATTCTGGAGACGTGACCCATCCAGCGCAGCTGGATCTTCAGCAGCGTGGACTCGATGCTGTCGACCTCTGCCATCTCGAGTACTTCGACGTTAGGGATGTAAGCGCTCCAATGGATGTTGAGGATGGAGCGGAGACAACGCTGGTGGAAGCGTTCTAGGAGCCGTAGGTGGTGCCGGTAGAGGACCCATGATTCGGAGCCGAACAGGAATGTGGGTATGACAACGGCTCTGTATACGCTTATCTTTGTGAGGTTTTTCAGTTGGTTGTTTTTCCAGACTCTTTTGTGTAGTCTTCCAAAGGCGCTATTTGCCTTGGCGAGTCTGTTGTCTATCTCATTGTCGATCCTTGCATCTGATGAAATGGTGCAGCCGAGATAGGTAAACTGGTTGACCGTTTTGAGTTTTGTGTGCCCGATGGAGATGTGGGGGGGCTGGTAGTCATGGTGGGGAGCTGGCTGATGGAGGACCTCAGTTTTCTTCAGGCTGACTTCCAGGCCAAACATTTTGGCAGTTTCCGCAAAGCAGGACGTCAAGCGCTGAAGAGCTGGCTCTGAATGGGCAACTAAAGCGGCATCGTCTGCAAAGAGTAGTTCACGGACAAGTTTCTCTTGTGTCTTGGTGTGAGCTTGCAGGCGCCTCAGATTGAAGAGACTGCCATCCGTGCGGTACCGGATGTAAACAGCGTCTTCATTGTTGGGGTCTTTCATGGCTTGGTTCAGCATCATGCTGAAGAAGATTGAAAAGAGGGTTGGTGCGAGAACACAGCCTTGCTTCACGCCATTGTTAATGGAGAAGGGTTCAGAGAGCTCATTGCTGTATCTGACCCGACCTTGTTGGTTTTCGTGCAGTTGGATAATCATGTTGAGGAACTTTGGGGGACATCCGATGCGCTCTAGTATTTGCCAAAGCCCTTTCCTGCTCACGGTGTCGAAGGCTTTGGTGAGGTCAACAAAGGTGATGTAGAGTCCTTTGTTTTGTTCTCTGCACTTTTCTTGGAGCTGTCTGAGGGCAAAGACCATGTCAGTAGTTCCTCTGTTTGTGCGAAAGCCGCACTGTGATTCTGGGAGAATATTCTCGGCGACACTAGGTATTATTCTATTTAGTAGAATCCTAGCGAAGATTTTGCCTGCACACATACAGACATAACAAATATACGGTATAAGGATGCATATTAAAATAAATAAATATTTTTGTTAAATTCATCAGTAGTTGAGTCACAAAGGGTTTTTATGAACAGTTCATCAGTTGTTCAGCAGTCTCACTGCCTATAGGAAGAAGGTGTTCCTCAGATTGGTGGTCTGGCTCTGATACTCCTGTATCTCTTTCCTAATCTGTTTAGCTGAAAGATGCTGTGTGGAGAGAGGTAGGAGAGTCAGCAGTCTTTAGGCAATGATTCAGGTACATCGCATCAAGGGGGGGGGGGGTTGGAGAGGGAGACCCCAGTAATCCTCTCTGTCACTCTTATGGTACTGTGGATTGACCTCTGATCTGATGCTCTACAGCAATCATAATACACTGTGATGTAGACAGCCAGGACACTCTCAATCCAGCTCCTGCAGAAAGTTGACATTAGCCTTTTGCACCTCAGTTTTCTCAGGAAGTTCAGTCTTTGTTGCACCTTCCTGGCAAGTGAAATGTCTTGTGTCCAGGATAGGTCACTTCTTAAGTGGACTCTGAGGAATTCTCTCCACTACCAAGCTATTAATGTGTACCCTGGTCCTCCTGAAGCCAACAATCATCTTCTTCTTCTTGTTTAATTTGAGAGTCTATTTGTTATTCTTGCACTATTTCATGTTAACCGTGCTGCCTTCCCATTGGAAAGTCCAGAATCCAGTTACAGGGAGAGATGTTGATATGGTGAGTGAATGAGTGCTGTTAAATTCAGTAACAGTGATCCAGCAACAGCTACATTTTCTTTCCTTAATATATTTTTATTGATTTGGAAGATAGAAATATTGCATATTACATATTGACTACACATAAACTATACAATTTTATAGAAATCCAATACAGAATATGAATCATAAATAGTTTATACATTGTTTTATATACAATGTTCAGATACAATGGAAATTCCCTTAGGAAAACTTCACCTCATGTTCTAATATTACAACATATTCATGGTAAATTATCTAATTATAGTAATCTCTTCTACTTATAAAGAAGAAAAAAAGAAAAGAAGGAAAGAAGAAAAAGAAAGAGAATAAAGACCCCCATGTTAATCCTACCCCTCCCCTGAAACATGGTCACCAGCGAGTAATATGCAAAGAATCAAGTTTTGGCTCCAGGACAATGGACAGAAAACCCCTAGAGCACCCATGCCTATATATTCAAATTATGATAACAGTCCATAAATGGGCCCTAAATCTTGTCATGAACTCTTTAATGTTATATTGTAGTGGCACGCTGCTGCGGCAATCGGGCTGGCGCTCCAGCCAGTGAGTGCAACCAGGGACCAGCAGACCATACAGCGGCACTGGCCCCAGCAAGTGAACCGGCGGTTGGGAGGCTAAGGCAGCATAGGGGCATATTCCCAACATGGCACTGGCCATGCTGCACAGCCAACAGAGAGGGACAAACACACAGGGAAAAGGGCATTGTCATGTCAGAATGTACCCGCGCAAGGGAGACCCGCTATTGTTATGCAAGCGGTGACATTAGCAAACAGGGGCAAACGACGGGACCACAGATTATATAAAAGTCGGGCTTTCAGCCCCAATAAAGAAGAGCTATACCTGACTACCCTCGTGTGCGTCTTTACTTTGAGTAGCATATGGCTACAATTGGTGACCCCGGCGGTTTAGACAGCATCTAAACTGCAACAATGAGCGAACTGGCAGTCTACACAATTGCCCTGAAACTGCCAGCTTTCTGGACAAATTGGCCACACATGTGGTTTGATTAGGCTGAGGCGCAGTTTCACATCTGCCAGATAACAGCAGAGTCCGCCTGGTACTACCACGTGGTGAGCTCCTGGACCAGGGTACGGCAAACTGGGTGACCAATTTCATACAGGAGCCCCTGTCGGAAGGTGCCTACACTGCTTTCATGACCCTTCTATTCGAAACCTTCGGGCACTCGAAGCGCAAGAGAGGAGCACGTCTGTTCCATTTAGATGGGCTGGGGGACAGGCCCCCATCGGCCCTGATGAACGATATGCTAGCCCTCATTGGGAAGCATGAACCCTGCATAATATTCAAGCAGGCATTCTTAGACTAACTAACTGAAGACATCCATTGGTCCTGGCGAACGCCAACTTCAGTGGCCCCTGGAAGGTAACAGCACAAATGGACATCCTCTGGAAACAGAAAAGCGAGTGCTCGGCATTCGTAGGGTGTGATAGTATGGATACTATCACCAATGTATATATTTGTATATATTTACATATAGTAGTAGTGATTGGCTGAGAGCTGTCGCCACACCCACTGGCAGGTCACAAAGGGCTGCTCCTAACCAGACCCAGGTCAGTCTGGACTGGTTGACCTCGATGTAATAGCTCCAGTCTTTTGCTAATAAAAGCCTTGGTTTAAGTCAACAAGTCTATGGGTCATTCAACGCGCTACATGGAGCTTATTGCCAAACCTTGTGGCCAGGTCCAGATTGATCCATTAAGACAGCAGCAATCCCACAAGGGAGATGAGCCCAATGACCAGTGGTGCTTTTACCACCAGCATTGGGGCTCTGAAGCCTACCGATGCTGACCCCTGTGCATGTTCCAGGGAAATGCCAGAGCCAGCCATCATTGATGACCAAGGGGCTGTCAATCCAGACACGGGGGCAGAGGTCAGCATCCTACCCCCGTTGGAGCAGGACACCAGAAACAGACTAATGGGCCCCAAGCTGAGGCTGCCAACAGCAGCACAATCCAGACCTATGGCACACGCAAGGTCTAGCTACATTTGGGAGGCAGCTTCTTTTCATGGGTGTTCACACTGGCAGCAGTGGAGCAGCGGCTCCTCAGGTCAGACTTTCTCCGCGCCCACACCCTGCTGGTGGGCCTGAAAGGTCGGAGACTGGTCCATGCTCAGCCTTTCCAAATGGTCCTCCTCAAGGTCGCCAGGCCCTCGGCTCCCCACCTCAGTTCAATGCAGAAATCTACGGACAAATACGCCAAGATCCTCACAGAATTCTCAGCAGTGATTACCCCACCAGTTCATCACAGAGATGTCCTGACACGGCATGAGGCACTACATCCTTACCCAAGGTCCACCACTCCACGCACAAGACAATTCTCCCTAGAGAAGCTCCAACTAACAAAGGAGGAGTTCAAAAAGTTAGAAGAGCTTGGCATAGTATGGCAGTCAGACAGCCTGTTGGCTTCTCCTCTACACATGTTGCCCAAGGCCACTAGGGGTTGGGGACTGTGTGATGACTACTGCTGTCTCATCGAGGCCACTATGCTAGATTGTTACCCCATCCCACACATCCAAGACTTTGCAGCCAATCTGTACACGGCAAAGATCTTCTCAAAAGTGGACCTCGTGTGGGGATACTATCATTTCCCAGTACACCTTGACAACATTCCCAAGACCGCCATTATCACCCTGTTCAGCCTGTTTTAGTTTTTGCACATGCCATTCGGGCTGAGGAACACTGCACAAACCTTTCAGTGGCTGATGGACGCGGTGGGCCGAGACCTAGATGGCACCTTCATCTATCTGGATGATATCCTTGTAGTGAGCAAAGACCGGCAAGAACACTTGGTGCACCTCCACAACCTCTACATCCGGCTGATGTAGAGGTTGTATCCCGGGGGGGGGGGTCTGCTAACTGTTCCCAATGGTTGATCGTGTTACTATGTGGCCTGAAGCAGTCCAATGGTGGACACCTCCATGACCTCATGTGCCAGGGCCCTCATCTCCTCCTGGGTGCACAATTTGGCATACCCTCTCACATTACATTAGACAGAGGGGTCCAATTCACCTCACAGCCTGTGGGGTGCTCAGCTACACCACACGATAACCTATCACCCGCAATCAAATGGGCTGGTGGAGCATTTCCACAGGCACCTCAAGTCCACACTCATGGCCAGACTATAAGGACCCAACTGGGTAGATGAGCTACCATGGGCACTGCTAGGAGCCTGCACAGTTCCCAAAGAGGACCTCAACACCTCCTCTGCCAAGCTCATCTACAGAACCTCAATGGTGGTCCACGGGTAATTTGCACCAACCCCGGACAAGCAACCAGACAACACAGCAGCACTCCTCCGCAAGCTATGGGAATGAGTCGGCAACTTGGCCCCGACTCCAACAATCAGGCAAAGACAAGTAAGGACCAACATACCCAAAGGACTGTGAGTATGTTTTCATTCGCAGCGGTCCACACCGCCCATTACTACAGAGGCCGTAAGAGGGTCCATTCCAGGTGCCATGTTTGAACTGGAGATCGGAGACAAGACAGAGGTCTTCACTATGGACAGGTTAAAGCTGGCACACATGGACTTGGCTCGTCCAGTCGAGAAACCAGCACCACGCAGGACAGACAAACCACCAAAGCCCACAGAGGCATTGCCTGCAGTCACCCAAGTCAATACGACCAGTTCTGGGGGGGGGGGTTTCATGAGGCAGCACACCACAGCGGCAATTGGGCCGGTGACCCAGGCATTGAGCGCAACCAGGGGCCAGCATCCCGACATGGCACTGGCCATGCTGCACAGCCAACAGAGAAGGACAAGCATGTGGGGAAAAAGGCATTGTAAGAATGTACCCGTGTGAGGGAGACCCACTATTGTTATGCAAGCGGTGATGTTAGCAAACAGGGGCAAACAGCGGGAACACAAATGATATAAAAGTCGGGCTTTCACCCCCAAAAATGCAGAGCTATACCTGACTACACTCATGTGTGTGTCTTTACTTCGAGTAGCATCTGATTTTAGTCCTGTCATCAGACAGCACAGCAGTACTATTTTATTTTTGTTCAACTTTTGATTATAATTTGATCTATCAGCTTTATCTGTGATGTGCTTGTAGGGAGAAATATCAGTTTGACATTTGTTGGGCTAATGTTTTCAAACATTCTGCCCAGCTTCCTGGAATGATTGCAATTTTATGGTTTCTGTACTTTCATTGATCTATTTTTAACGTTTTTAAGACTTGGTTACTCAAGCAAGGAAACATACTCTGCATTCAATGTACATAGATTTTGCAGTATCTGTTTCCACAATGTGATCGTTTGAATAGGCAACAATTTCATCTTGTCTGTCCCTCTCATACTGGTCATACTCAATAGAAATAGACTTTAATTTCATTCCATATTCATCACTTTTCAAAAAAATCCAATCTGATTACTGCGTTTTCTATCTTCAGGTGCAAAGTGAACAAGAAACAAAATCAGAGCAAGTGTTACTCAAGGTGAAGTGGACCCAATATTTTACACAGGAGTTCTTTGAATGTAATATCTGTTACAATTGCTGCAGCAGCTTTTTGAGCGTTAAGTTTGAATTTTGTCTTCTGCAAATATCTAATGGATCAGATCCAGGATCTTTCATCAGAGAAGCTAGGGGAGGGATGTTAGAACAAAGGAACATTTGTAGTTGAGTGAAACCATAGAAAAGTAATGTGGCATTTTTTTGCACATTGTTGCTAATGGTAAGGTTATGGGAGATGCACAACAGGCTAGACAATAGAAAATAAAAGAAAAGCTGACAGGTGCTGGACACAAAATATTAACTATTCCTTGATATGTTTGTTCCTCGAAGGACAACCTTGTGTGGGTTTTAATGCTGAAGTAATTTTATTTTCGAGATGCTTGAACCAAAAACGCACTCAACCTTTCTTGTGGTCTCCATTTTGTTCCCATACCAACAATGCCCATTGCCTTCTGGGAAATGTAGTTCTTTATTATACATGCATAATAACACATTTCCTTTTTTTTAAAAAAGAAAAAAACACTAACGCAATACTATGTCTACATAAAAAGGGTATCCATTCTGTGGCCAGTCTATTTCCTCTCAGCAGCTTTCAATCAGTCTCTGAGGTGGTTTAGCAGTCCTTTTTGGTCTGGTATGTGTTTTACTGAAGCATTGCTTGCATTTGCTGTGTTAGTATTTGTGTCCTTTTGCACTGGCCCCTTTTGTGTACTGATGGGTGACAGGTCTCAACCATGGGATGAAGCTTGTGGTCGTAGATCCATGCAATTCCTTCTCAGAGGTGTCCCTCCCTCTTTCTGGATCTGGTAGGAATGTGGATCTTGACCATGTGCCAGAATTATGATCTCGGATTCACACTTGAACCCAGGTTTCAGAACTGGTAGGCTTTTTTACAGTCTTATCATGAACCAGTTACTGTTTTCCTTTCTCCTTCACTTTAGCCTGTTTGGTGTCAACATATTTTCATGAATTGGATGGTTGGTACATATGAGACGACCCATCAGCATTGGGCAGGAGACAGGCAGTTCTGTAGTGGTGCACATCTGTGAATCATTAGACTTCTATGGAAATCCTCTCATCCTTCGTGTGGTTTCTTCATGAGGCTCTTCACCACCTTGACAGATCTCTCTGCTAGGCCATTAGACTTTGGGTGATGTGGGCTTGATGTTACATGCTAAAACCCCAAGCATTGGCAAAGGACTTAAATCCACTGCTTGAAAACTGTGGACCATTGTTTGATGCTAGTTCACAAGGAACTTCATGTTAGTGGTAGTTGTTTTGCTGGATATTGACTGCAGTGCTGCAACCTCTGGGAAATTGGGAAAATCGTTTGTTACTACTATATGAGTCTTCCCATTGCATTCAAACAAATCTAATCCAACTTTGAATGTGGCCCATCTGGTACAGGGTGTGGTGTAAGCAGTTCTGATTGCTACTTTGGTCTATATTTTTGCATGAAGCAGGGGTCTGGCTTAAGTCTTAGTTCATTATTGACTGGTACATCATCTCTTGAGCTTTACATTTGCATTTTTCCTCACCAAGATGTCCTTTGTATATCTTCTGGAGCATTTCCTTGCATAGCAACACTGGAATCACAAACCTGTTCCCTTTGAAGACCATATCTTTCACAACTGGCAGTTCATCTCTGCATGCTCAATAATTCTGAATACCCATTGGAAAGTCATTCTTTGCTTCTGGCCATCCTTTCTGCATCATATCTTTTAACTCATTTATTGTTTCATCTGTCTCTGTTGCTTTCCTGATCTGCTCTGTTCTATCCCGGGATACTGGAAGTGAGGTGATAGTTATGCCAGCATAGGCCTGTATCTCCACATTAACCTCTTGGTCGCTCCTTTCTTTCTTGTCAACTGCTCGAGACAGTGCATCAGCTGTAAACATGCATTTTCCTGGCATGTAAATAATTTTCGCATCATATTTCTGCTGCCTTATCAATATGCACTGTACTCTCATGGGACAGTCATTCAGTGGTTTGGACATAATTGAGACCAATGGTTTATGGTCTGTCTCCACCAAGAGCTTGTCCATGACTGTATTGATGGAAACTTTCACGCGCATAAGTGCTGGCAATAAGCTCTTTCTCTATCTGTGCATAACTGACTTCTGCATTTGTTAAAGTCGTTGATGCATAGGCCACAGGTTGCCATTAGTACTGCTCCAAGACCACGTCAGGATGGTTCAGCTGAGATCCTGGTGTGCCTATCCGGATCATAAAATATGATCCTACCTCTTTGATGTAGCTTTGGGAAACTCCCGGTGCTCTGCTTCTCTGTTTGCACTGCCTGCACCGTTGTGCCTATCCAAAATCACAGGACTTACTCAGCATGGGAAGCTCAGCTAAGTATTGGTTGAAGCTCATACATTGTTTCTGGTCACAGGAGAAAAACGAAGCTCTCAAATGTGATGCTTTACTTGAAACAAAATACTCCTCAACTTTTGTCATCAGTGTCCAATGTGAAAGCTGTCTCATCAATTTGAAAACTGTTAGAGATGTCCAAGGCATCTTCACCCATCACATGTAGAAATACGGACGTTTTCCATTTTTCATCAGTCTCTCCCATTCCACCAGCCTCTAAATAAATATTTAATTGCTGTTTGAAGCATTTCCAATTATCGGTTAGATTGCAGGTAAACTGCATCAGGGTTAAACATAGCAACATAGGAAGTAGGAACAGAAGTAGGCCAAAAATGGCCCATCGAGAGCCTGCTCCGGCATTCAATACGATCATGGCTGATCTAATTTATGACCTAACTCCACCTACCTGCCTTCTCCCCATATCCCCTAATTCCTCTATCATGTAAAAATTTATCTAACTGAATTTTAATTATGCTTAATGAAGCAGCCTCAACCACTTCCCTGGTTGGAGGACTTAACTTATACATGACAGAGACTATTGTCTTTTCTTACTTACTCACACACTTCTGACACCATGTTATGTTTGTTCCTTGAAGAAGAATAACCTTACGTGGATTTTAACACTTAAATGACCAACAAGACACTTGACCTCTCTTGTGGTCTCAATTTTTTTTCTGCACCCACCGTGTGCATTTCCTACTGGGAAATATATATATACATATAATAACACATTCCTCTTTCCACCAATGATGTCTGACTTGCTGAATTTTTCCACATTTTCTGTTTTTATTTCAGATTTCTAACATTTGCAGCTTTTTGATTTTCAATGCTAATCACAACTTATAGAGCAATTCTTTGAGTGCTGCAAATTGCTGATATTAGCAAAAGTTTAATTATTCCAAGTTCTGAAAAGTTTAACAGTTGTGTAGTGAATTTGGGGTTATAAATATATCAATCAACATTCTTTTGTACATTGAGGTGCCATAGGTGGGTTCCACATTGCTTTGATATGAGGCTCTAACTTGTTGCCTACATGGGTTACTGAAGCATTGTATATAACAGAACGGGCAATCCTACTTCTGCACATAAGAACTGTGTGTCAGGCCTTCCAACTACTGGAAAGGGCTCAAATTGGACATAGAACCTTTAGGTCTTTTTACCCTGTACTGGTTTTCGGTCAAGCAATATTGGTCTTTGCACACTCCTGATTGATGTCATTGCATGTTTCTGATGGCCTCCTAACAAATGCAATGATGTGCTTGGATGACTGCACTGCAATTTACAGAAGAACACAACACTCATATCAGAGATTCATTGTAAAATTAAGTTAGGTAAAATTCTCTTGTCCTGCATATTAAAATATCGCATTGCATTATACAATATTGAGATCTTTGCATTAAATCTCAAGAGAGAGAGAGAGAGAAAGGAAGAGAAATAAACTTTATTTTTCAAAAGGTTTTCAAAAGGTGAATGAAATTTCAAAAATGCACTGGATTACCCAACTAGACTGCTTAAAACTATGACTGTATTTTAGATATTTGTGCACTTTTTATTTGCAATCTTGTACTGGATTTGAGTTCCAGTGGAAGATGAAGCTGTTAACCACCAATGGGTACCAAGTCATTTGTCCAAGAAGTTCAAAGTCTGCAGACCCAGTGTGCTACTTGGCCTTTGGCATTAGGCGGCACCAATGTACCTGTCAGGCTGGTTTGAAATCTCATTCCAGTACATTCCAGATGTTTATCATGAAAGAGCAGGGTTAAAAAAAAACAATTTCCTATGTCCTTGTTATCAATTTAGCCAGACATCTTAGAACAAAAAAAAGTAATTTAGGATTGTATTTTTTATCTTTAAAAAACAGACATCAACCAAAAAGTCTTCCTCCTCCTTAAACCAGGTTTCAATGCTTTGTGTATTGGCAGGAAATTATGGAACTGAGCATGAACAGGTTAATCTACTGTTTCAGTACTTTGATTGACCTTGATTTTGTGTTAGAGAGCCAGAATAATCCATTATTGTTACCTTAATTGCAGTGTCTGTCTGCGACTGTTTCAGATATTACCAAGGTTTTCCACTACAGTACTCAGAATCTTTGAAAATGGCTGTCTGGTTTTAGTCATGCAGAACTCTCCAGAGTTGCTGATGTACTGAAATGGGTAATTGATTGACATGTTGTGAATGTAGTTTCAATGTGCTCATCCACTAACTCAGTTCTGCATGTCCTAGTGAACCATTTTAAGAACAGAGAAAAGCATGAATAAGTTATTACTTAACCTTTGTTAGAAGACGAGTAAATGGACAATTTGGGCAATTTGAAGATTCATTGTCAACCCCTTAATTGAATCAACAATTTACGATTGGTCTTCCAAGCATGTGTTTAATTAACGTTTCTCTTTTTAAAATTTCACTTTCTGCTATATTGTCCAACTTTTAACATGTAAAAGTATATATTCAAAATAACAACAACCATTTAAATGTCTATTACCAGTGGTATTACACAAACAGTAAATAATAGAAACATAGAATGTGGGAGCAGGACTAAACCATTCTGGCATTCAAGTCTATTCTACCATTCAGTATGATCATGACTGATATTCCAAACTCTGTACTTTCTTCTCCTTCTCCTTTGATTTCATCAGCCATTAAGACTATACTAATACTTTCTTGGATATAGTTAATGATTTGGCCTCATTACTGGTCAACTAGTCCTGGGTTTCATAATGATTGTGCAGTGGTCAAGGAGGAGAGAGAGAGAGAGTGACTAGCGAAGTGGTCTTATGTAGGGAGCTTGAGAACCTGGAGCCAATGGCAGGCAAACACATAGTTTCATGTGAGCAACTAACCATAATCATGTTAATCCTAGCTATTTCTATCACCTTCAGCTATCCAGCTCTCTTTGAATACTGCCATTGTTACTAGCCAAGTCACTATTCCAAGCAAAGAATGCTACTGCTTCAAAACTTGTCTTAACATCCATTCCGGTCTGCGCAATGTTATTACAGTGCCAGCGACCTGGGTTGAATTTGCCACTATCTGTAAGGAGTTTGTACATTCTTCCCGTGTCTGTGTGGGTTTCCTCCGGGCACTTTGGTTTTCTCCCACCCTTCAAAACATATGTGGGTTGGGGTATTTGGACTGTGGGCTGGAAGGGCTGTGCTGTATGTCTAAATTATAAAGAACCTTTCGCACAATGAACTTTATATTTCTTCTGACAATTTCCATTTCTCTTTAATTCATTGTACATATCCAGTATCTTCTTTGTCTAAATACTGCTGTACATTTTACATCATAATTATAACTTATTTTCTTTGTTAGAAGTTGTTTGTGGAAATATTGGGGAAAACATTGAAGGACCACAAGTATGGATACAGGTCTTTTTTGGCTGCACACCTCCACCAAAACTTCCTAAAATGTGTGAGATTAACATTACTGCAGCCATTCCAATACTGATAGACTTATTCCAGCTTAGTCCCCTCTCTATTTCCCTTTCTCTCTTGCTCTCATACATCATTTGACTCATTCACTGAACTCTCCTGGCCCTGCCTCACTCTTCCCATCCTCTCCTCCTTATACTGGCTTTCTCCCCTCTTACAAGCAGTCTTGATGAGGGGCAATGACCAAAAATGTTGATGATTCCTGATTTCTTCTCTCCCCACCCCCCCCCCCCCCCACCGAACCCTTCCCCATCCCTGATGCTGTTTGATGTGCTGTATTCCAGTTCCCGTCATCTACATTCTATTGTGTCACCATGGTAACATATCTCATAGCTTGTACACACTTTGTTTAAATTTTGACCATTAGATGCACGCAAATGGCCCTATTTATAACAACCTACAAATATTAATTTGGTCTGAAGGTAAATGTTGACTTAAGAAATTCATGAACCACTTATTGAAGTAGTGTATTTAAAATAAAACCTATTTCTTGAATAAACCTAAACAATATTGGAGGAAAAAGTGCAGCATTTAGAATTTATTATGCTGCCATTTGTAATCTGCAAGATCAGTCTGTGAAGGAAGTAGTGTGAAACAAAAAGAAGAATATTTAGGGAGTGAAATACAGTCTTTAGATTAATGTGGTAATCAATATCACTGCATTCAGTGTGGTATTTGGCATCAGTTCACATTTATCTTAAGTGATCAGTGGTCTGCCACTCAGTCATTAATGATAAAGGCGAGCAATTTAAAATTATTTGGTCATCAGGATCAAATTGATCATTTAATAATGTATATTTTTCCTCGGACTCAAACAATGGAGAACCTATAATAACAAAAAGAAGTGAAGGAAATTTGTCAAATTTTAAAACTGAAAGCTTCCATTGCCAAAACATCTTGTTGAACATTTGCTATATCAAATTACACTCCATTATTTATATTTGATCTAAAAAGAAAACATCACAAGATCAGCAGTTTATGCTCTTGTCTTTGATGCACGCCTTTGACTTATCCAGAGATCAGGATGCTTATTCTAGTGAGGAGTGGATTTTGATTGGTCTCATAGTAAAAACATATGGGCAAATGCTTCTGAAATTTGCAATATTTTATCAGAATGGGAGTTGAAAGGTTTTAAAAAAAATCTCCCTTTTTCAATTACAATCTGTCTAGCTTCTCCAAAATAGAAAAAAATACAAATGTTAGCAAAATGTCAAACTTTCACTTCTGACAATAAGAAATCCTTGCCATTTACTGCAGTTACAGCAGGTGGAAAACAGAAAACTAAGACTCAGTAACTCAGGCTGATGACCAGAAGTGGAGCATTACTAATAGCCTGGGAAATTAAGAAATAAATAATATAATCATCATGAACTTGGAGAACTGTATTGCCATCTTCTTCATTCTTGTCATAATATCAATCTCACTTTGGGTTGTCAGCAGAATCACAGATGGCAACGAGGAAGGATACAGGAAGGAGATAGATCAAATAGTTGAGTGGCATCACAACAACCTTGTTTTCAATGTTATCAAAACCAAGGAGATGATTATGGGCTTCAGGAGGAAATCAGGAGAACATGGACCAGTCCTCATCAAGGGGTCAGCAGTGGAGAGAGTCAAGAACTTAAAATTCCTGGGTGTCACCATCTCTCAGGATCTCTCCTGGAGCTTCTATGTCAATGCAATCACAAAGAAGGCTCATCAGCGGCTATACTTTATGATGAGTTTGAGGATACTCTCAACATTCTGAAGATGTTCCGTATAGAAGATTCTGTCTAGTTGCATCACTGTCTGGTATGGAGGTGCCAACACTCCAGAGGGTTGTTAACTCGGCCTGCAACATCACAGATACCAGTCTTCATTCCATTGAGGACATCTACAAGAGGCAGTGTTTTAAGGAAGCAGTGTCTATTCTCAAAGACCCCCACCACCATGCCACCTTCACTTTGCTACCATTGGGGAAAAGATACAGAAGGATAAAGGCAATTTCTTCCCTTCTGCCATCAGATTTCTGAATGAACAATGAACCACAAACACTCCTTCACTTTGTCTTTTTTCTTCTGCTTGCACTTTTTTTAAATTTTGAAACCTGTTTTATAAAAATATTCACACTGTGATGCTGCAAAACAACAGATTCTGCGATATGACAATATAGTCTGATTTTGTCTCCATTACCAATTATAAAATGCCTGATCCCCTTCCAATGTGATAAGCTATTGTGAGACTTAAATATTTTATTGGACTTAAAGTGATGTCATGTCAACTTGGCAAATATCAACTGTCATAAATATATTCAAAGCTGAATTCTGAAGGTTGTAACATGCCATGTTGGAAGATGAGAGGCTGTTCCTTAAACCTAGATCATTGAAATAATGCAAGAGGTCCAAGTCAGAGAGGTCAGAATAGGAGTGGGATGGACAATTTAAAGATTTAAAATATTTTTTTTAAATTTCAGTTTTTATGATACAGCACGATAGAAGGCCTTTCCGGCCCAAATCACAATTGCACACAATTAAACTACCAAATCCATACATTTTTTGAGGTTGGTTAAAAAACTGGATCACCTGGAGAAACCCCACACCAGGTCACTGAGAGAAGGTACAAACTCCATACATTAGTGCTGGATTCGAACCCAGGTTGCTGGTGTTGAAATAGTGTTGCTAAACTGCTACATTAACTGTGCCATGTAACCATCAGTTTGGAGGACTGAGATTTTGTATTTTGGAAAGCAGTCATCAGATCTAATTTTGTTTTTCTTCATATAAAAGAGAAAGCATTATGACAACTGAATACAAAACATTAAACTGGAAAAAATTCCTGTTTCACCTAAAATGAATAAACTTTATATTTTCTTCCTCCTATTCTGTAATATAAGATTTCATTCACCTCCTATCTACATCTCCTAGAGAATGAGAGGGTATAATTATGAGGGTATGAGATTTAGGCTGGATGTGAAGGGATAGTTTTTCGCTTGGAGTATGGTAGGCTTGTGGAACAAACTACTAGTGAAAAAGCATTTGGGTAATTACATGGATGGGGGGGGATTGGAGGGTATGGGTCTAATGCAGGCAAGTAGGATCAAAGTAAGAGAGCACATTGTTTGGTTTGGACAAGCTGGGCCTGAAAGCTTGTTTCTGTGCTATATGACTGACTCTTTGAGTCATTAGTTTCTGCAGTTATATGATTATGGGCTTGTTGCCAAAAATAGTGATTTTAATGCATTTTGTATGATCAAGTTATCAGTATTGCATCTTTAAAAGCACATTTCCATCCACCATTCAATCTACAACTAAGCATAGACCTATATAAGGAATTCAAATCTATTATATTTAAAACTCAGCCAAAGGGAGTGTCCTCCCTGACTAAAAGCTAACAAAAGTGAACTGCAAACCCTGACAACAGCCAGGCTGCTGAGGGCTGTAAGAAATTAAATAGAAAATTAATTTTAAGCCTAAGAGGATGATCTGCTGAAGTGAGTCTTCATATTTTCACATTAAAATCAGAGAAGCTGTGTTAGTTGGAATCATAATCACAGCTGTTTCATTACATTGTTCATGCATCTTTTTGCAAATGAAAGAAGAAATGTATTAAACTTGGCCTTGAACTTGCTTCATGGCAGTTCAGACCAGTGTGACAGTGATAGGAAGATGCAAATCCAATCCAAATCTCATGGGAGTACATTTATTAAGTTTTGCGCTAAAATGATTTTCTAGAATGGATAGGAGAGCATGCGCCAACTTCAATTAAAGATGAGAAAAGCTGGGAGAATGAGGATCACAACTGAAGTCATTATCATGTTTCTGCTCTAGGTAAGAAATGTTCAGATTGTAAACTCTATGGTACAATTTCAAATTCATTGCAATGCATCAGTCAGTTCCCAACACAATTTAGGACACCAAAATCTCAATCTAGTAATGTAATGAAGTGGATCCTCCCCCATCATAACAATAATTATTGTTCTACTTTTTGTTGAAAAAAACAAGAGGAGAACTTCAGGTTAGGCATCCCTCGAAGTGATTTCACAGTGGACCTAGTGAATGGAGAGTGATTCAAATATATGCAGAGCAGGACAACTTCTTTAGGACAGGCAGCATCTGGGACTTTAAACACTTCCTATATTTTGTGAAAATGGTTGAATATTTGGAAATATTTACTTCCATATTTTTCCGTCAAATTTACTTCATGGTTATTGCCTTATTAATTCACATAGGTGACACTTGTTTTTGTCTAAGCCAGTATTCAAGAGGTGTATACTGTATTTCCCTCCTTACTGGTCTTTGTTACATTGAACACCCAGTATCACCTGCAAGCTCTGCATGTTTTTATTAAACTGTTCCATCACTTGGGCAATTTTTAGTTCATTTCTGAAGGGCAAATTCTAACAACTATTTCTGAATCCAATTATTATTGATGGTATGTACTAATGTCCCTCAGCACTTCAGAATTGTTTTACTGTGATTCCTGCCTTGCAATAGATTTTATTAATTCAGCTATATCTTCAGCCATTGTTTGAATAAGTTACGAGATATGTTAGAATAGTTATGGGTAAAATATGTCTTTAAAAGAGATAATTGGGAGGGTTTAGTGTAGGCTATGCTTCACGAACAGAGTAACACTTCACAAAAGACATCTCCTTTAAAATGCAAGAGCTTTGTTGAAGCTAGACATTGAGGCACCAGTTGACTTTGCAGATTCAATGCTGATCTATTGTGTATGGGCAATAAAGGTCCAGGCTCAGCCAAGAATGCGTCTGCAGAAGCGGATGCAGACCTGTAGAATGGTCATTCAGGTGGCAGCCCTGAAAGCGTTGCGCTGTCCACCTGAAAGGGACAGCTGCAGGAGAGGCGCCTCGGAGCGCACTCCGGCTCCTGTCCCTTTGGGATGTCGGGGCAGGGGCAGCCAGCGTGGGACGTCAGGACAGGGGCAGCTGGCGGGGGATGTCGGGGTAGGGGTCTCCCGCGCCGGCCGCACCTGTCCCAACAACCCCGCTGGCAACCCCTGCTCCGACGTTCTGCACCGGCTGCCCCTGACCTGACATCACACACTGGGGGGCAGGGGCAATGGGGAGGGGGGCTGTCCGGGGATGGGGGCTGACGGGTACGGGGAGTTGGTTCGCTGGCTTGATTGTCATCAGTCTGCCCCTTAGCAGCCGCTTTCAGGCAGTTGCATTCAGGTTCCTATGGGGACTTAAGTGCTCCTGCGATTATCCCTCCCGGAGGAGGGTTAAAAAGTGCGCCTTGGAGGCACCTCCTGCTCTTTCAGGTGGGTATCCCGAGAGCCACATAAGGGTAGAATAGCAGCTTTACATTGGGGTTTTCTGGCCACCTGACAGAGCCTACTGATAAGATCTTTTGACTATTGAGTTTGGAGCTGTGGAAGAAGTCATGTGGTTTTTTACAAGCAGAGAGAGAATAAACAAACAGGTGATTTTTCTTTTGGAGAGAGCGAGAGAAGTCAGTTCTATAGTAGCAGTTGAGGCTGCGAAATAGCAAGCTGGGTTGTGAGCTCTGTTCAAAAGCCTTGTGATCTTTACAAGAGGAAATGGCTGGCTAGAGTGTTTCTCCTGAGCCTGGTGAAGATTCATAACTGTTCAATTCTGTGAACAGTTTGTGAATTGTCTGATACTGGTGAACTTGGAGAAGTGAAACGTGAATGAGTGGGCAGTGAAACAGAAAACTTTCCTGAAGATTTACACATTACATATATGTGCGATTAGAAATTAGAAGGGGGTTAAGTTAGGTTAAGTTAATAGTAATAAGTTAAAGTTTGATCCTGATATTATGTTTAAAGAAACTTAAAAGCAACTTTTGTTAAAGTAACCATTGTCTTGGTGAATTTCTATTGCTGCTGGATTTTGGAGTCCTATGGGCTCGTAACAATAGTTTATTTCTTAACAGTGAATCAAATGCAAACTGTCCACAATCTACCTTGGCTTTGGATTAAAGATTTTTAACAAATCCACCATTCCTTAAAGATCTTGTTTACTGGAATTCTATCAGCTCTTCATGTTTCTCTATATTTAATGGCTCCTATCGCACTAGTTAAGACAGACCTCTGAGTAAAACATGAAAGTCTGCAGGCACCATGGTTGAAGTAAAAACACAATACTGTAGAATCTCAGAGGTCAAACAACATACTTCATATAGCAAAGATAACTAATGTTTTGGGCCTGAGTCCTTTATCAAGGTATGAGCAATGTGCAGGCAGGTGGCTGAACAAAATGATAGGGGTGGTGGAGGGGAAGGATGGGGAAAAGAAAGGGGGTGGGAGGAGCACAGGCCCACGGAAAGAGGAAATATGTGGATAAGAGAGGAAGCAGATAGGTGGGGAGGGAGAATGGCTTTGTGAATGGAGAGGGAAAGGATGGATACCTGGAGGAAAGGAGAACTAACATTTTGTTATGAACTAACAAAGGAACAGCAATGGAAAATTCACCAATGATAAATTCAAAATAATAGTTTTAATTAAATTATTAATATTTATTTTATCTCAAAATTCAACTATGCACAAATGTAGATATGTGTGTGTGTTGAAATTCAAACCATTACAGTTTGAACGTGTCTGAAAAGTCCATTTTAAATTTCAGCATCAAACATCTTGAGCTGCTTGAAGATTTTTATATCACAGAAGTAATTATGAAGCACTTTTAAACATCATGTCTTTAGATCTCTTTAAATTCATGAGTGTTTGATGAGCTGTCTTTCAGGGATATATTTTTCATATGAGTGTTTTCACAAGATTCCGCCATCTTGATAGGATTACGGAACTGTGATTTTCATGTGATCTTGATAGGATCTTGTGATAGGACCCGTGATCTTGATAGGATTACGGAACTGTGATCTTCATGATAATTTATTTCTTAATTAACTTAATTACTTTAAAGCCACTTATTTTGAGTATCTACAATAAGAATAATACAATAAGTGGACTATGAAGATGAGTAACATGATGAAATTTATACATTTTAATATTAATGGGTTAAATGGAACAGGTACACTATTTCCATTAAACCCAGATTCATTTCTATTGGGAAACATTGAAGGAACAAGACCCAAACTAAAATTGTCAACAAATCAAATGAAATTTGTTAAACTAGCATTGATAGTAATGAGGAAATGTATTTCAATGACTTGAAAATTGGATGCGTGTAGATATGGGAAGATGGAATGAAGAAATCCAAAGCTTTAGAGAAAATTACATATAATTTGAGAAATAAATACTCTATATTTTTTTGTGTATTTGGAGCCTATATACACAAATTTTGGGTATAAATATGTAAAAGTGTTCTTCCAATTTCTTAAGTGCTGTTTAACCTTCTTGCTAAAAATGAAAATGTTCAAATGAAATATGTTGAGTTCCACCATTTGGGGGGGGGGCAGTGTGGGGATAGTCCAGGCAATCCAAAATACTATATTATTCTTTCTAATTATTTTTTCTTTTATTTTTATACTATATATAATTCTTCATATGCATATATTATTCTTTAAGAGGGGAGGAGGCTGAAAGGTTTGGAGAGGGAGGGAAGGAGATGCAATGAATTAAAATTTTTTAGTTTGAATAATTATTTTATTGCATAATGATTTATTAATTAAATGCATGGGAAAAATAAATTAAATTATAAAAAAGGTTATACAATACAAAACAGCATCTCCCTCTCTCTCTAGAGACTACAGTTTTACCTCTGTGTCTTTCACAGGATAGTCAATCTCTCCAGTCTGGTTTTAAAATGTCTCTCTCTGCCTTCAGTTGTATATTTCTCTGAAATCATGTGACATGACATCACCACTGTTTCAGTTTCATTTCAGCAAATTATAACTTCACATCCATAAAAACATCTAACCCCATCTCTGTCCAAGAGGTTTAAGTGCTTATGACTCCAGAAAATCTGAGCACATGTCACTCAAGGAAGAACTTGGTTAATTAATAATCTTCCAGCAGAATGCTGTATATACACCCATTGTCCTAGAATAAATTAAGACCCACTTCAGTTCCATTATAATCTGGTTCTTCCAGACTCGGCTACTCCAAAATGAACTCTTTCTCTCTGAGTGCAATGGTATCTCTGTAAATGTGATGTTATCTATGAGTGACCATGTTCATCATATCTAACTTCACTAACACACACACACACACACACACACACACACACACACACACACACACACACACACACACACACACACACACACACACACACACACACACACACACACACACACTGTAATATAGTTTAACATTAACTACATTTAACATTAAACTAAAGATTAACACAAATCCATTACACAAGAAGGAGAATGGGGAATAATCTAGTAGAAACCAGAGAAATCAATGTGAATGTCTAGGGGCAGAGGAGGCCAGGATAGATAAGCAAAGCACTAATTAACCACAGAAAGATGGCCAGATTACAGTTACCCAAGAAGTATTTATAAGAGTCTGAAGAATTCTGGTAAAAAGGTCTTGTGAGCAGATGAGACCAAGATTAATCTGTATCAGAATGATGGCAAGAGTAAAGTGTGGAGATCTAATGAACTGCCCAAAATCCAAAGCATACCACCTTTTCCATGGTTTGCATCTTGCTGTGTAGCTTCTGTATTTCTGTTCATAAAATCCACAGACAGTAGTCATTGACATATCCATACCTACCTCCTGAAGAGTGTTTCCAATCTGTTGGAAATTCATTTAGGGATTTTTCTTCATTATGATGAGAATTCTTCTGTCATCAACAGTCAAGATCTTCCTTGGAATATCAGTCCTTTTGCAATTATTGAACTCACCAGAAGGCTCTTCTTAATGATGTTCAAAACAATGGCTTTTGGAAATCCTAAAGTTGATGATGTCTTTTACTGTTTTATTCTTGTTTTTCAGCCTCATAATGGCTTCTTTGATTTTCATTATGTTGTAAAATGACAACTAGTTGCTTCAAAGGTGATCAAAAGCTTAAAAGGAAGGCTAGCTCTCTTATGCCTGCACCAATGAAACAATTAAACATACCTGAGTACTCACAAACACCTGTGAAGCAAAATTTCCCAAACATTATGGTGCCCTGAAATGAGGGGACTGTGTATAAAAAGTGTTGAATTTCTACATGGTCAAATCAATTGTATGCAAATAACCTTGAATAAAATCTGGAAGGTACACTTTAATCACATGTAAATTGTTTGATTACAAGTTTAAAACTGCAGAACATAGGGATAAATAAAGGAAAAAAGAAATGTCTTTGACCCAAACATTATGGAGTACACTATATGTTTTACTCTAAAAATCCTGTGTAACTGCTGGAAATCACTCAATCAATTTCTTCTTCAATATTCCCTGCTCTCCTCTATGTTTCTAATTATTTACAATAGACACCTCTAATATCTGAAAAAAAATCTCCAAATTTAATGTAAGGAGAGCCAACCAACAACAAAATCTTTTTTGAGTGCAACAACATGCTGGAGGATCTCAACAGGTCAGGCAGCATCCATGGAAGGCAATATACATATGAAGCTTTGGGGTATAATCCTTCATCAGGAATTATAAAAAAGAGAGCAGAAACCCAAAAGAGGAAAACCTCTTTGGAGTCAGCATATCTTGAAGGCAAAGAAGAAAGACTGTAGTTGCTGGAAAACTAGAGAAGACACACAAAATGCTGAAGGAATTCAATTGATTAGGCAGCATTGATGGAAGGCTATAATCAACATTTTGAGCCATAATCCTTCATCAGAAATAGTAAGAAAGAGGGCAAAAGAATGAATAAAAGCATGGGGAGGGGAGTGGAGGGAGAGGAACACGGACTGGCAGATGATTGCTGGGAGGGAGAAGAAATGGTAATCAAGTCAGGGTGAGAACATGGTTGTAGATCTAGGCAATTAGGCCCTAATTTAAAAGAAATAGGCCAAATTGGACAAGCCACGCCATCCACATGCCTGGAGCCAGATTCCTAAAGGAGCTTATTCTGAGCTCAGTCATGGGAGAATATTTCCAGGCAAAGAGAGGAAAACATTCAAAATGAATTACTGAAGAAATGTAACATCCCCAACTCCTGGGAATATCTGGTCTATGATCACACAAAATGTGGAAGAGTCATTGAGAACCTCAATTCTAAGCATACTATGCGTGGAAAAAAACCTGTGCAGGAGAGGAGAAGAAGCTTACCAACTCATAAATTATCTGCCTGTCTGTCCCAACTGTGGAAGAGTCTTTGGTTTCCTCTTTAACCATCTCAGAACCACAAAACTGGAGTGAAAGCTAGTGTATAGAATTGTAAATGGTTTGGATTTATATATCAATATTAATGTAGCAAAATATCCCAAGGTACTTTGCAAATAATTTGTAAACATTTATACTGCACAGCATTATGCAAACTGAATAGTACGCAAATGAGTTTAGTATAAAACAAATCTTCTTAAAATCTGCAATAGTGAACTCCTTAAGCCCAATATACTGATATTTTAAAACATGACTAATTAATTGATCTGGTAGAGAATATGTTTATTTTGTTGGAAAGAAGCAAGATCTAGATATCTACTTTGCTTTTCTGTAATTGTTTATTTTGTAATTAAATCGCAAGGTGATAACAGATTACCACTGATATCAATTTAATCTTCTCTTATGTAAGTAGCAATTTAATTCCTCTAAAACAACCTTTCAGCTTTCATATCATATTCTTGACAATATTTAATGAACAGACGACTTCGACTCATTCTGTAAAAATTCACTGCTGCAAGTTATCAAATCCCTTGAGAATCCTATTCAAGAAGGAACACAGGCAGCAGAAAGGAAATTATAGCCTGACGTCAGTGGTTGAGAAGATGTTGGATCCATTGTCAAAGATGAGGTGATGGAGTACTTGGAGACACATGACAAGACAGGCCAAAGCCAGCATGGTTTCCTTATGGGAAAATCTTGCTTGATAAACCTGTTGGAATTCTTTGATGATGTGACAAGCAGGCTAGATAGGGGAATGCAGTAACCATATAACCATTTACAGCACAGAAGCAGGCCAGTTCGGCCCTACTAGTCCATGCTGAACATCTTCTCCCACCCAGTCCCACTAACCTGCATTCAGCCCATAACTCTCCACACCTATCCTGTCCATATATCTATCCAACATTTCCTTGAATATTACCATTGATCTCACTTTTTCCCCTTATACTTTTGAATACCTCTATCAAATCACCCCTCTTGTTTTTCAGTTGAATGTTATTACTTTTAATATCTTTGATTAATCATCTGTACTCTGTTTGTTAGTAGCTGCACAGCTTCTACTGTTACACTTTATTAAGTCTCAATTTCATTAGAAATGTTCATTGAAAGCCTTGAGTTTTATCAGGTACTGCAATTACTATTTTAATATCAACTCAACAAAATGGCATGTTGTAGCACCTTTCATTTACTGACAATATAAAATATAAATTTTATGAAAAAAATCATTCAATTTCTGCATAAAATTTTATTGGATGATATTTTCAACTCCTTTCTCTAAAGAAGATTTCAGAACAATATATTTTTATGCATCTTTACCATTGCCAAGCCTTTCTTACAAATGTGCCTACAAAGGATGCTGATGTGATAGGTGGGGTGGGGTAGATGTGACTTGAGGTGTCCAGCCCAATGATAGTATTGGTTATCCCATTTTTCTGACAGGACAGTGAAATCAATAAGGGATACTTTCAGTGATACTGACCTCATTATCTGTGAATAAGCTGCCTGACGATGAGGACAAAGCAAGAGGCAAATATCAAATCTATTAGAATATTGTCATATCTGTATAAGACCAACATACTGCCACATAGATAGAGCTCTCTCCCCCCTCCCCCTCCCCACCCCGATTATTTCTCATCCACTGGTGTACCTATTTAACCCATTGGGATAATTCAGAACTGGTCAAGAGATTAGGAAATCTTGCATGCTGCATTTTGTTAGAAAAATAGAAAGATTATAGTGCCACTGAAGAGTGTAGCCATTGTGCAGTGGAATATTTTTAGTACTGATACATTTGCCACTTTCTCTAAGAGGATATGTTACCAATCAAAGAATATTGCGGAGGGCAAGTCATAGTCCGGATGTCTTGGTCAACAATGCCTGGTCACCTCACTCCTGAAGAATGGAAAGCATTTTGAGGCAAACCTGCTGTGCTGAGCAAGTGAAATCTTCATACTAGAGCAAGGATTGGGAGGCAAGGAGGCTGGAGAGGTGGATAGTTACCAAAACCCTACTCATAAAAATATTGACATCTGACTTAACCATCGTCCCAGTCTTAACTGACTGTCAGAAACAGTGGCTGTTTCTGAATGGTTACTCATTGATTCATTCATTGACTTACTGAATGACAGTCCAAATTCCAAATTTACTCATTGACTTACTCAATGACATTTCAAAATTTTTGAAACTATTCAAGTGATTTAACATTTAAAAAATTAAAGTACAGAGATTGAAATACACTTAAAGAAATTAAAATAACTAAACTAAAACAATAAAAAAAATGTGAATTAAACATATCACAGTGAATGGAGAAACTACTGTATTCCTGCAGTGTCCAAACTAGCAAGGATGCTTGCTGGGATTTTGCTTCATTTACACTCCTCCACTGGACTCCAGGTGTCCAGCTATTCTCTATTGGTTATTTTGTCTAGTGATTTATGAACTTTGTTTAAAACCCTTACAGTGTGTTTAGGTGGTTAGATTACATATACACATTAGATAAACTAGGGGTCAGGCTTTGAATTAACACTTACATATGCAGAAATACTTGCTTCCTCCCACAAAACCCTAATTAAAATAGTTCACATTCACTTAGCTATTAAAGATGGGATATATTTATTTTCATTAAAAGACTACAGAAATTTAGATTGATTTATAAAACTTTTTTTAATTACCAAGTGGCTCCATAATGCAAGATATGTGTTTCAATGCAGTTCATTTCTTTTCCCTCTTTATTATTAGATGCAGCAGATTGAGTTTGACAGGTATATTTAATGCTTAACCATCTGATGAACTAGGTCTCAGCAGTGATCTTGATCAAAACATTTGTCAAAAGGTTATAAAATTGATCTAATTAATTTCCACTGATTTAAATTTTAGTAGCTAGCTGAAAAAAATGCTGCATATCTTTAATAAGTTGAAATGTCCTCACATGATATAAAGCTTATCTACAGTAATTAACCACCTGCCTACAAGATTATAGCATTTTTGCTTGAATGCATTTTATTCGTAGACACCTTAGAATTGTTAGATTTGAGTGCAATTTGTAATAGAGGAAATCAGCTCCCTCATCTTTCTAAATGGCTGATTACATTTTCACTTTTGGGCTTTTAATAATTATAAAGAAATTACAACTGGTTTGTAATTGGGGAAAGATTTTATTTCTGCATTTAAAAAATTGAATAATTGTAATTTTTTAAATGAATTAGATTGTCCTGTGCACTGAGATATAGTTTAACACTGTTTTGTGTGATATCCAAACTCCCAAGCCATTCTTCCAGCAGTCACCACTACATCACGTTGACTTAATTTATCCATCCACATTGAGCTGCATCTCAGAACTTTTTTCCTCACTATGAACCACTCTTCCAATATCTGTTTTTCTGTAAAAAAAAGTAATTAAACTCAAGGTCAAGTTGTAAATATTTCAGTCTGATTCAGATACTACGGTACTCACATAAGTAATTAATGCACAGCAGCACTTGGAAAAAATAGCTCAGTTGGATGATGTTTTGCTTGTGGTTTCCTTGCTAAGGGATCTGAAGGGAAATCAATAATCTGGCTTTGCTCATTGGAAGAGTGAAGGAATAATAGAGCTAACTGACCAGGGCACGTTTTGTAAAAGTTGACTATGTAACTTTGAAAGTCGTCGTGCTATCTGTAAACTGACTACTTCTGGAAAGCAGAATCAACATTTCACCAGATAACCATGAACTGATGCCTGATCAAATTAAGGATGTGAATGGGTGTTGTGTTGGGAATGTATCAGGTTCAGTGGGTTCACAGAGAGATGAGTCTCGACACAAATGTTACAATCAAAGGTAACTTTATTGAACATACAGGAAATAAACAGGAGAAGATGTTAATTGATACTTTATCACTCTTACTACTTACTAGCTATATACTCATTCACATTAGATCCAGATTAGACTCTGATACCAATGGGCTCCTAATTTCTACATTTCGAGACAAAAACTATAACAGTATAAGTAGGCACATCGGGTGCAAGGGTCCTTGATAACAGTGGCTTCTTACCCTATCACTCTCTCCTGTCTCCTGCACATGTACACTCTAACACGACAGGGACTTAAACACATACACCCCTGTCCCAATGCTGGGGATTGGTTGTGGGGGGAGGGGGGGTGGGTCCTCAATGCTCAGGTACTGCACACCTTACCAATGACTTCTCCAGTTAAAAGACCTGATGTAGCCAGGATCAAGGAGCAGAGAGAGAGAATTGCTTCACATGTTGGACTTTATACTGTTCTGAGTTGGAAGTCTGCTTAATGATGATGCTAAATAAATTAGCCAATGGTAAGGAGTGCCCTAATGAGTGGCTGGAGTCCAACCTCGTCGGCAGGTGATGTGACTTCCGACTAGATTTCAGACAGGGAGGTCATGTGACCCTTTTCAATCCCAGACAGGGAGGTCATGTGATTCTCCACAATCCACATATAACAATGGCACAGGACAATAATGGCACAGTCTGTCAAGCAGCACGTACTTTGGTGGAGATGAAAAATGAGAATGGGGTTTCAAATTAAATAAATGTTTGCGGTAATGAGTCTGACAGGCATAACTGAATTTTTTTGTTATTAGTTAATACAAGAAGTTCAGGCTTCCAAATGTATGAGACATTGTTTGTGTTTGTATTCCATGAGGCTCAAGGAGATGTCTAGATGACTACAAAGCCACATTAGGTTCAGAAAAGTACAAATACGTCCTTCAAAATATGTCCACTACATAACATGCAATAATCTGAACAATCTGCTCGTTTGGCACTATGATGTTTACTCTATTTTTACAATAATTGTAAGACTGTTTTCATTATTAAAACATTATTTAGTGATCCATGCACTAACTTCTCCTGTGCTTTGTAATTAACCAAACACATCAATTAAGAATGTAATTCTTTTAACCTTATGTCCTCTCTATTGTGGCTGTGACTCAGTTGGTCGTATTGTCACCTCTGAATCACAAGGTTTTGGATTCCTGTTCTATTTCAGAGGCTTGAGCACTAGAATGTTAGCTGGCATTCCAAGATAAGACTGCTGAGTGTTGTACTATCAGAGATGGGATGGATGAGATATTAAATCAAGACTTACTCCTTAACTACATGGGAAAGATGTTTTGGCACAATTCCAAAGAAGAACAGTTATTTTCCTGACAAATATGTGTTTGCTACTTCATACCTTGAAAAGCAAAAATACACTGTTTTAATTGGTTAACCATGTTTTTGCAACAGCAACAAGAGGCCATCTTGGCTGTTGGCCTGTGTTTCTTCCCCTGCCCCTTCTTCCCTCCTCCCCTCATCTTTTTATTTGGCTGCCTGCCTGCTTTTTGCTCCTCTCTTGAAGAAGGGCTCAGGCCCGAAACATATGCAGGACCAGCTGAATTTCTCCAGCATATGTATGTATTAACTCCAGCTAAAGTAGTTTTAATCATCAGCTCCTGATTGCTCCACATGCACAAACTTCCTCTTGGCTTATATTGACCCCTGTTAAAATTTGCCTTGGATTCTGACCAGACACAATAATCTAGGCATTGAAAATATAACAACATCCAAATGGATTGAAAACCAAAAAAAAGCCTTAGTTTCTCAAATTAAAGTTCAAGATTCTCAATGTTTAGGATAGTATTGAAAATATAATTTGATATATTTTGTGTGAAACGGTAAAATGAAAACAATCAGGCAAATATGAACACAGGTGAACCATTTCTGATCTAGTATCTGAAGTTACAGGTTTAACTGTCTACAATGCAAATAAAAAGTGATCAAAGCAATCACCGACACTGCAGATACTGAAATATGTAGCAAAATATAAATAATCTGCTGGAAGAATGCAGCAGATCAAGCATTGTTAGTGGAAGGAAAAGATGAAGGCTTTTGACCTGACAACCTGTTGAGTTCTTCCAGCAAATAGTTTATTTTACAATCATTGTGTAAGTTTATATTGTTTCTTTCTCTACTTATTTAAATACAAATAATTTGGTGAATTTGACTTGAACATGGACTGCTATAAACTTCACAACATAAAGATCTTTCAATGTTATGAATTTCTTTCTAAAGCTTCACAAATTGAAGCCGTGCATAGAATCATGAGCACGAGTAATTAGATGACTTTAAATGGATGACTTTCAGTGGCTTAGCAATTCTTAGATTGAAGGAAAGTCATTAATGGATACTACCTTAAATTTGAATGTTTAGAGTTGTTTCCCTGTTTGTAAAATAACTATAAACAGGTGATGAATAACACAATGTCTTCGAAAGTTTGTTCTTTTGAGCTAACTAGTGGACTTAATGGGCATTTTCAGGATCATGGATAGAATTGACAAAGTAACTGCAGAAATTTTGCTAAGACTGAAGAAAAAGCATAACAGAATTAAATAATTGCAAATTAGTCATGCAAATTGGAAATTTGACAGTTATTTTATGTAAAGTAATCACCTGGGATATTTAATAAGGAACCAACAAAGGAAGATTCAGAAATACGCTGAGGCAGCAGTAAAGTGGAAAAGATTGAAAGTGGAAATGTTGCAAACCTTGCTTGGCTTGATAATTTCCCTCTCATGCTTCTCCACCGTCTATCTTCATTTGATTATTTTTTTCCTTGTTTGGTTCCAGCTATCATGCATCTCAGATTTATTGTCAGAGTACATACAAAGTACAGTACAGAATACAGAGCATTTGCCTCTGTATCCCAACCTGACCCTTCCACCTCCCACACAAGGTTCCATCTGACCTTTGTCCCTTTTTTTTGGCCCATCTATCATCTACTGCCCACTGTCTCACACTTTCCTATCTTCTCTTTATTTTGGCTATCTTCCCTCTATACCATTAATCCTGATGCTGCATTTCAACTCAAAAATCGATGTTTTTACCTCCATCTATGCTGCTTAACATATTGAGTTTCCCAAGCAACTTGTTTTTGCTTCAGATTCCAGCTTGTGTATTCCTCTAACCTGTGCATTGAAAATCAATTTCACAGATGTACAGAAGAGAAAAAGGGGTTAGATGTGATGTACTTAATGTCTTGAAGCATAGCTATTCCTTCTTGTCAGTTTTTGTATAAAGCTAATTATATCTTGGCCATTATTCCTTAGCTCTTAACTCTCAATTTCACATCATTTATGAAAGATAGGTAAAAGGTACATAAAAATTCTAGCACAGATGAAAGCTGCATAACATTCAACTGAACACTTAAGTAAAAGGATCAATTAAAATAAAAGATTGATTTAGATTGTCTGAAGGAAAGCAGAATAAAAGAGAATTGTAGATAGTTTTGTAATGGATAATCTCTTACTGTTCTGTAAAACAATCAGGGAAATGTGAAAGGGGGCATTGGATTATTGAAGCCTGTTCAAGGATGAGTATGAAGGACTTGCTGAGTGCTATGGAAATATTAATTGAATATCACCCATTTACCTTCAGTTGAAATTGATGCTCTACTGCCAAAAGTTAATGATAGGGTTTATGCCAGTGGTTCTCAACCTTTTCCTTTCCACTCACATACTACTTTAAGTATTCCCTATGCTTTAAGTGCTCTGTGATTAGTAAGTGATTATTTAAGTTGGTATGTGGGCGGAAAGAAAAAGTTTTAAAACCACTGTTATAATTGTACTTAATTGACTCGTTATGTGCATGGTTTCATAATGCCAAAGGAAATGGGCCAATGACGATTTTTCTCAAGCAAAGTATTTCAGTAACAATTCGGTCTAGAGTAATGATTCTTAACCTTCCCTTCCCACTCTCATACCACCTAAGCAATCCCTTACCAATCACAGAGCACTGATGGCATAGGGATTACTTAAAGTGGGATGTGAGTGGAAAGAAAAAGGTTGAGAACCACTGGTTTATAACAATATAGATCAGTGTATTATTTTTGAGTGAAAAGTAAGTGGAACAGCTGGATAGCATGAAACTTGTGGGTTTTCGGGGAAATCTGTGTGTGGTTTGTGATTCCCTTGTCTGTGTTTTTAATGCCATTATGATTCTGGAATCCTTCACCTTGACATGAAGGTTAGTCAAGACCCCATTTTTGAAACAGGAGGCAAAGTCCATGACAATGGAAGGAAACATGCTTAGGAAAATAACTAATTTTTGTGTGGATTTTGGAGGGACATCTAATATGACTTGTGTACATTAGTAGGTTAGTTTGCCACCATAAATTGTCCATCGTGTGGAAGTGAGAGAGAGTTATAGGGGAATAAAATGAGATTAGTATAAAAGGGTGCTTGAATATCAGCCGAGGTTCTCTAGGCTGCCGGTCTCCATAGGTCTCCATTGCTCTTTCTGATATTGGTGTCTGTTTTCCCAAAACAATTTCATGCTAAAAGGAGTAAACACATTACGTTGATCATTCACATTCATCCACATCATGTCTACATTTGATTCTTTTGACACTTTGTCAGAGATTGTTAGAAACCGGTAATACTTGATATGTTTTAAAATGGCATTTGTCAATGTTAATCACTGAAGTGACATATTGTCTAATGAGCACAAGCTTTAATGATTATCATTGTCTCAATCACTGATCACATGTCCAATCCAATTTTATAATTAATTAAATGAACTCTAAATTTGGGAGCTCTTTCAGAGTGATGCATCTATTGCTGGCATGTCATACCTAATGTCTGATGAATGGAATGAGCATCATGTTGCATTGCAGCATTTTCAAATAATATTCAAGATGAATAACACAATGCTTGTTAAAAGTGACAAATTGCTGTATGATTTTGTTTGAGGATCTATTTACAGAAATTAATCCAGGAATAATTAGGCTTATTTTCAAAGCAGCAGGAGCTGGTGTGACTTGTCATGCAGACTTTAATATGCTAATGTTGAATTTGAAGTGTGACAGAGTCAGTCTGGTGATATTCACAATGGTTGGGAAATACCTCCTGATAATTTGCCATGGTTAAGAAAGAAAAAAATGAACCAAGTGTTAGTGAATACAAGAAAGTATTGCTGGTAATGGATTAGCTGGTATAGGCCTGGCAGGATATTAAGGAATAAAGTAATATCCTAACATCCTGAGATGAACTTGGCCTGGCCCCGCCACTGTCATACTTCCTTTCCATCTCCCTGTTAATATTTGGGCTACACAAAACAAAGTTGTTAATTCACATAGATAAAAATTAATTGAGGGACAAAAAATATACAAGCCGGCTGATAATAGATTGCCAGGATTGTGATCTACAATGCACAATTCATCCCCAGGATTGTGATCTATAATGCACAGTTCATGAATGCAGAACAGAGTGAAGCCATCGACCACAGTAAAGGATACTGGGAATATCCCGGCTCTGCCAAATTATTAACTGCAAAAGAAATAACTATGCTAGCAAGCTGCTTTTGGATTTTATTAACTTTTAGGATGAGACTGCAAAAATCAAAGAACTGTCTTGAAAAAGTTTTTTTTTGAGAATGTCTGTAAGGCCAAGAGTAGCATTCAGCCCTCCATGAATCTTTTAGCCAACAAATAGATCAATTCATGATTTCATTGTCTAGAATTCAAAGATCTGTTCCAAAGAAGGAGAAATCGCAACAGATATGTTTTTTACACTGCAATTGTGGTATTTTACCATTATGAAATGCCTCTCCAGTGCTGGCATTGGTCGTTCACACTAAAATGACCAAAACCTGCAAATTTCCATTTCAGTCTGTCAATTTAAACAGCATACCAGCATTCCGGGAACAAAATGGGCTGGGGCGTGTAACTCAACAGAGTCTGTGTCTGTGTCTAGTGTCACGTATAACATACCATATTTGACTGCATGTTAGACCCACTTATTTTTCATAAAAAATGGCTCAGAATTATTCCCACAGTTTTATATACCAGGTTGAAATTAGGGTGATGATGGTGAGTAAAGCTGACAGTAACACTGTTGTCCCTGCACTCGTTTTGTTGTATTGAGAAAATGCCAGGTCCGTCAAGAGATGAGTCTGAAGTGTGGGAAAAAATGCAAACAATTTAATAAGATATAAGTACACAATGTATGAAAAAACATGGGAAAAACACACACAATTTAATAAGAAATACATGCACAATGTATAAAAGAGTGTGGGAATATCTACTGCAAGTATTGATCAAGATAAGTGGATTGCAAACTTTTGGTATATCTTGGGGTAAGTTTATTGTCTGCATTGTCTTCACACCTCAGGGTTAGGGTTAGGTGTAGGATTTAAGATAGGGTTAGGTGTTGGGTTTCAGGGTAGGGTTGGGTTAGTATTAGGGTTAGGGATAGGCTGAGCAGCCCAGAGCAACAGAGACCAGGCAGCAGACTGCCAGGACAGAGTGGGACAGTGGGCAGAAGAAGAGAGCAGGCAGCCATCTAGAATGGAGACCTCAGACTGCCATGAGGAATGGGGACCTGGGCTGCCACTGGGAAAGGGGTCCTGGGACTGCTGTAGGGAATGATAACCTCAGGCTGACAACAGGGAAAGGAGACCTCGGGACGCCACTGGGAATGGAGATATTGGGCTGCCGACATGGAACGGGAACCAGGCTGCCACGGGAAAGTGGGAATGGGGACCTCAGATGCCACCAGGAATGGGGTCCTTGGGCTTCCACAGGGAATGGGGACTTTGGGCTGCCATTGGGAAAGGGCACCTCGGTCTTCCAACAGGGAATGGGGACTTCAGGTTGCCATGGGGAATGGGGAATGAGGACTTCAGGCTGCTGTTGGGAGTGGGGACCACTGTATACAGTATGTTTAATACAAAATATGTACTTGTACAGTAGTTTAATAAAAAAATTTAAATGTTGGTCATATGTGTGGGTGGACTTAACTTGCATAGGTTGGAAGTTGAGGACCACATGTACTACGTTTCAATGGTTTTCCCAAATTATATCATGTTTAAATGTTTAAAAACATTAGAAATGGCACTTTTGACACTTCAGTTAAATTTGAAGAAACATGGAGGCTATTTATTCAACATTTTCATATGATGTAAGTTGATCCTTTCTGAATCCTTTTCCATGTTTTTTTTTTGTGAGTGTAGAGGAGCGGAATTAACCACAAAATAATTGCTTAACCACTGAAACATGGTAGCCCAGCTTTTGTTTTCATTTTTGGTTTTGTTTCTGAGTTAAGGGAATTTTTTTAAATAAAATTTGATTCATGTTTGTCCTTTAAGAGATTGGGAGGCTCAGTTTACGTATGTTTCTCGACGTCTGCGTTTGTATATGTTAACTGTCGTTAATGCAATCCCCATCTCTTTGTATCATTCTTATGTTTATTAATCTGAAACAATAAAAAAATTGAAAAGGAAGCAAATTTGTCCTGGAATGCCTGAAGTGCAGTTTACACTGCAGACATTCCGGGAAAGTGACAAAGGGTCTTGGAGGAAAAATAGTTGGAATTGGAATTGCACCCACATTCTGGTTCCAAGCTTTTTACACAGCATGTGTTTCAGGAAAAATTGAATAATTTCCCGGAACCCAGCAGCTGTGTAAAAAACTTAAGTGTTTTGTTCTACAAGATGTTGGTGCAGGGTGTGCAACATTGCAAATTATATTTGGTTTCAGGCCAAGTTCATCGTCTTTAAAATCTGCACATGTGGTGGCCTGCCACTGCGGAGATCGAGCCGGCACATCATGTGCTGCGTCCAGTAGTGAACAGCAGCATAACCCACTGTAACACGTCCCTTAAAACAGAAAAATGGTACAGTTGAAAGCTGGAGCAGTGCAAGACCAGAAACCCGAAAATAGCGCTGGCCAAGCTGCCTAGCAAACAGATCAATAACAGCCTGGGTAAGATGGGTATTCACATGCAAGAATGTTCCCGCCCACTATTGTTATTCATGCAGCTGATGTCAGCCAGTCAAATAAATGGCGGGAACTCCAACTGTATAAAAGGAGCCTTTCCAGCCTTAATAAAACTCAGAGCTTAACCTCCCTCACTGTGATTGTGTGTGTTTCTTTGTAGCAGTTGGCTACAATTGGTGACCCCAATGGTTTAGATGGCATCTAAACCAAGTGATGGATAGCAAAGCAGCGATCAGAGCAGTCGGCCTCAAGCTCCTGACCTTCTAGACAGTTTGACCCAGCGTTTGATTTGACCAGGCTGAGGCTCAGTTCCAGATTCGAGGCATCACATCTGAGACCACATGGTACTACCACGTGGTCAGCACCCTGGATCCAGAGACTGCAGACAGAGTGGCCAACTTCATCCGCAGGCCACCATCGGAAGGCACTTACACTGCCTTCAAAGAGCTATTAACTGAGACCTTTGGGCTCTCACGGCAAGACAGAGGGGCATGCCTTCTCCACCTGCATGGGCTAGGTGACAGATCCCCATCAGCACTCATGAATGTGATGCTGGCCCTCCTGGGAGACTATGAGCCCTGCATTGTGTTCGAGTAAGTTGTCCGAGGACATCCAGCTGTTCCTGGCTGATGTAGATTTCACCGACCCCTGGAAAGTCGCAGCATGGGCAGATATTCTGTGGAAGCAGAAACAGAAGGGCTCAGCTACCGTCAAGTTCACGAAGGCTTTGAACCAGACCAAGGCAGGCTCTGGAAAGGAGCGGCAGGGATGAGTCCATGGAGAGATGGTGCTTCTACATCAAAGATGGGGCTCAGAGACCCACCGATGCCGGTTGCCCTGTGAGTTCCAGGGAAACAACAAGGTCAGCCGTCGCTGATGGCCATGGCAGCTGGCCATTGAGAGAGCTTCCTTTACGTATGGGATCGCCTTTCCAGTAGACGATTCTTGGTGGATACAGGAGCGAAAATCAGCATGATGCCTCCGACAGGTTTGGATACTAGATGCAGGCAAGCAGGCCCCGCATTGAGGGCTGCCAACAACAACAGCTTATGCCCGAGTTGCAGTTCGGAGGCAGTCACTTTTCATGGGAGTTCATGCTGGACTTCCTGCGGGCCCATAGCCTGCTAGTAGACCTCAAGGGCAAGAGATTTGTGCACGCAGAGACATTTCAAACCTTCACACTGAGGGGTGCCCGGCTCCCGGCACTGCAACTGGATTCCATCCTTAGTTCAGACAATGAGTTCTCCAAGGAGCTGGCTGAGTTTCTGGAAATTCTTTCTCCTCAATTTATGGTGGAGGTGCCCCAACATGGCATCAGGCATCACATCCTTAACAAGGGTCCACCTCTCCATGGAGAAGCTCTAATTGGCCAAGGAGGAGTTCCGCAAGCTTGAGGAGTTAGGCTTCATTCGGCTGTCGGACAGTCCACAGGCTTTTCCCCTGCACATGGTGCGTAAAACATCTGGGGACCGTGTGGCATCTACCATCGGCTTAAAGAGGCCACCACTCCAGATCATTACCCCGTGCCACATATCCAGGACCTTGCGACAAACTGCATGGATCGACAATCTTCTCCAAAGTGGACTTGGTGCGAGGGTACCACCAAATCATGGTGCATCCTGATGACATCCCCGAGATGGCCATAATTACTCCACTCGGGCTGTTCAAGTTCTAGGGGATGCCATTTGGGCTCAAGAATGTGGCATAGACCTTCCAGCGATTTATGGACGTGTGGGTTGAGACCTGGATGGCACCTTTGTCTACTTGGACGATATTCTGGTGGTGACCAGAACCCGGCAGGAACACCGACAACACCTCCAAAGCCTCTACAGTTGCCTACATAAGTTCGGCCTTACTATAAACCTGGCTAAATGCCAGTTCAGGCTGAGTATGATTGACATCCTGGGCCACAGGATTACCAAATGCGGAGCCACACTACTACCCAGCAAGGTGGAGGCTATCTGCAACTTCCCGAGGCTCATTATGACCAAAGGATTGCAGGAGGTCATAGGTATAGTCAACTGTTATCACAGATCCATCCCTGCAGTGGCTCGAACCACGCGTTCACTCTTCACTTTGATGATCAGCAAGGCGAAGGACTTGACCTGGGATGACGACTCCACATGAGCATTCGTGGAAGCAAAAGAAGCCCTGGCTAATGCTGCACTCCTGGCCCTCCTCAGGTCAGACACCTCCACAGCCCTCATGGTTGATGCCTCAGGAATAGTGATTGATGAGGTTCTGGAGCAGTAGATAGAAGGAAGTTGGTGTCAGCTAGCTTTCTTCAGCAAACATCTGCGGCCCCCTGAGCTAAAGTACAGTTCTTTCGACAGAGAGCTACTGGCGCTGTACTTAGCCATCTGCCACTTCTGGTACTTCCTAGAGGGAAGGGCTTTCACAGCTTTCATGGACCACAAGCCACTGACATTCGCTCTGGCCAAGATCTCCGACCTTGGTCAGCCCGCCAGTAGAGAAACTTCTCTTATGTCTCAGAGTACACTACTGACGTAAGGCACATCTCGTGAAAAGTCATCATGGTCGTGGATGCCTTGTCAAGATAGAGCATCCATTCTCTGGCCAATGGACTGGATTTCATGGCATTGGCAGAGGCACAGCAGCAGGATGACGAGATACCTCAGTACAGGACCGCCGTCACAGGGCTGCAGCTTCAGGACATCCCAGTCAGCACAGGTAACACTACACTCCTGTGCGACGTGGCCACCAGGCAGGTTTGACCTATCATCCCAACGGCATGGAGGCAACGAGTTTTCGACTCCATCTACGGGCTGGCATATCCATCAATCAGGCCAGCAAGTATGCGTGGCGTGGGCTGCGGAAACAAGTCAGCGGGTGGGCCAAGGCGGACACAAAATGCCAAACAACCAGGTACAGCGGCACACCAAAGTCCCCCTTCAGCATTTTGAGGCAACGGACTGAAGGTTTGACCACATTCATGTGGACATAGTGAGACTCTTGCCAGTCTCACAGGTTTTCTGATATTTATTCATGGTGCTTGACTGTTTCAGCCTATGGTCAGAAGCAATCCCCCTGGCCGACACATCCACCAGGTCCTTCGCCAACGCACTCATCTTGTCATGGGTAGCCAGGTTCAGGCTACCATGCCATATAACTTCCAACAGAGATGCACAATTTACCTCCAGCCTGTGGACCGACATTGCCAACCTGTGGGGCACTCAGCTACACCACACAACAGCATACCACCCGCAGTCTAACGGGCTGCTTGAGTGCTTCCACAGGCACCTCAAGGCCGCCCTTATGACCAGATCAAGGGGCCCAATTGGGTGGACGAGCTACCATGGGCACTGCTGGGGATTCGTAAAGCCCTGAAGGAAGTCCTCCTCACATCCTCTGTCAAGCTCGTCTATGGAACTCCACTCATGGTCCCCAGGGATTTCGTCCCACCAGCCAGAGGTCAACAGGAGGATACAACCACCTTCCTGGACAAGCTGTGGGAAAAGATCGGTAACCTTTGGCTCCGATCCGACCCTCCTGATGTGGGCAAGCCAAGTTCAACATCCCTAAAGAACTCCAAGACTGTGAGTATGTGTTTGTGTGCAGAGGGCCACACTGTCCACTGCTACTGAAGTCCCTTCTGAGTCATCTGGAACAACGCGGCCACCTTCAAACTGGACATTGGAGGCAAACCAGAGGTCTTCACCGCAGACAGGCTCAAACTGGCACACACAGACCCGACACAACCTGTGGAGACACCAGCACCTCGATGCAGAGGCAGACCACAAAATACATTGGGCACTGCATCCAAGGACACTATGACCTGTAGTTCCGGTTCTGGGGGTGGGAGGAGGGGTCATGTGGCAGCCTGCCACCGCGGAGATCCAGCTGGCACATGGCGTGGCGCACGCAGTAGTGAACAGCTGCATAACACACTGTAACACATCCTTTAACACTGCGAACTGGCATGGTTGAAAGCTGAAGCAGTACAAGACCAGCAGCCCTAAAATGGCACTGACCAAGCTGCCGCTCACAGATCAATAACAGACTGGGGAAGAAGGGTACTCACATGCAAAAATCTTTTTGCCCGCTATTGTTATTCATGTGGCTGATGTCAGCCAATCAAACAAACGGCCGGAACTTCAACTGTATAAAAGGAGCCTTTCCAGCCTCAATACAACTCAGAGCTTAACCTCCCACACTGTGATTGTGTGTGTTTCTTTGTAGCAGTCAGCTACACACAAAATAATTCAAAATACTCTAAACATAGTTTTATCAGAGAATACAGGAAGAATTTTGAGCATGAGCCTGAAAAATTAATGTCAAATTTATTTGCATACATGTTTGAAATATTTATGAGTTCAAGTTAATCTTGTACATTGCATAAGACAGTAATTGCAATAGTCCATGCAAGAGAGATATTTTCTGTGAAGAACAACATTTAACAACATTTTTAATCTCACCAGTTCACATTCAAGTGGATAGCCAAATCAGCAGGTCTTCAGCTTAATGTTTTTATTTAAATGTTAGATGTCTATTGTGTAGGAATTGACTGACTATCTTTTCAGTTGGTAATTCCTTGTTTTATATAGTTCTGCTCTTAGCTGCTATAAGTGGTTGATAATTGTTAGAACCCTTCTTCATACACAACATTTTTACACAGAAACTTCGGATTTATTCAGAAATAAATCAGCATACTTACCTCCGGTGTGTCCCGATGTGGTTGCTTACACAGGACCACTTTTAGGGCACTTTTACACAGCCTTCCTGTGTTGTGGAGTTTGTCACAGGGAGAATGTCATATTTATTAGGCCTCTTTCTTAAGGAGTGGCTATGGTCAATGTATACTGCATCCCAATGTGTTGGGATGTGAATAGAAATATTACAGGGTGGAATTTACATTAAAAATTCCGTCTCGACATTTTAACATTGCCTCCAGAGCAGAAATTATCCTGAATTTTTCTGCTGTTCAGTGGCTGTGTAAAAGTGCCTAATGTGAATGGATTTCTTAGAAGTTATGAAAATGAAAGCCCTGGGAATATCCCCTTACAATGAACATTTTTATAAATATTCATCAGGAGTACAGAAGGTGCTAACACTAGTGTGGTTTAAAGGTAAAGGTTCCATTATTGTCATGTTAGATGAGATACATGAAATTAATTATAAGGATACCATCCTCATTTCTGTCCTGATTGTTACAGCCTCAATATTGCCAGTCTCAGGAAATGCTGACACACTTGCCCTCCTCTGAATAATTTCTTCTGCCTCTTTTTGAGCATCATATGTTCCAGCTCATGGAGCAGGAACAGAAGTGAATGTGTAAGTATTGTACAGTACATTTAGTAACTTTGCAATAAAGTTTTGTGGATAGTATGTGTGAATTAGAAGATATGGGTATGGGGATGCAGCTTAGCAAATTGAGAGAAAGAACTATAACCATGTGGTGTGTCTTTGGTTTGACTGAAGGGTATAGCAGATACATGATTGATGGGACTAATGATAGTGGCAGATCCTTGGGCCTTAATTTTATGGTGGGACTAAAGTATATCCAGGTCCATTGGCCTTAATTCCATGGGATCAGAAAGGTATGAAGGTGACTCTGGGGACTAGTCAATTACAGGAATAGTGTATCTTACCTATTTTCCACCTCTCATCTTCAAATGCTGCAGTTGAAACCCATGGATCCAGTTTTCTTTGAGCTGCATTAGTCTTCCATGTTCCCCAGGTCAGGTTCTCTTGCAGAAATGATTTCCAACACCTCCTCCAGCTATCATGCTTACACGCACACAGCCTAACAAAGTAGAGCAGGCAGATTTATCATGAACTAAACATCATCAGAGCATGACCAGCAAATTTAACACGGATGATCATGGATGTAGGATGGAAATTACTTTGTTGTTTTAGTTGAATCTCTTCCAAAGTAAATAAAATGAATGGTTTGTTTTAAAACCCCATGGCATTGCTTTAAACCTGAAGCTGGAAGAGATATAATGACATTTTATATCATTTTTCAATCTGCTATCAGTGGACAGTTGGCATGAAATGAATTAATCCTGCAGTAAAATGTTTACGATATATTATCCTGTCTTCTGGAAAGGTGTAAGGACAGATATAACATATTTCTTTGTTGCCATTTAAACAGTGAAAATATTATACTACAGAAGCCATAAAAATGCTGGGAATAGTTCAACAAACCTGGACAGGGGCAATGTTTACCTTCTGAAAAATAGATACAGAATAAATCTGTAATCCAGTCTGATTTGACAGAGTGCAACTATCAATAAATATTAGCTGATCCTAACTTGTGATTTAAAGTTCAAAGTTTAGATTAATTGTCAGAGTAAATACATGATATCACATACAACCCTGAGATTAATTTTCCTGTGGGCGAAGCAGATTTACATTTGTATTGTGGATGAAGTTTCCTATCGGTCTATTTCACTGTGGGATCATGAGATTAGTAGAAAGGATGTTTGATCTCCACATGTGATTGTTGTGGATACAAGACAGAATGTTGTGCTGTTTTTGACCTGTTCCAGAACCCATAGACTAAATTTGACCATGTAGGTTTAAAGCATGATCATATATTTGCATTCTAAAATTTCAGATAATCTTTCTCTTTGATTCTATTCCATTTTCCAAACAATTTGGAAAACTATTGAAACTTGGATTGCCCACCTCCCCCACCCATAATTAGCACAAAAATGTATTCACAAGCAAAGGCACATTTCAAGGGTTATGACTGCTATGAAATTTATAAGGTTTAAATAAAGCAAAACTGAGTCAACATTCAAAAAGGAATTTATATATACCCTTTGTGACATGGAATGAACAAATTAATTGAAGTCTGAGGTGTTAAATTATGTTGGGAGGGATGAGATCATCAAAACAAATCTGATTAGAGAGGCAAAGGGATCTGCTGGAACAGAAAACAGATTGTTTGAAGTAGCAAAATGGGTTGGTCGCTGGAGAGCAGAAATAGGAAAACCAAGAAGGCGTGTTGAACATACAGGCATTAAGCTACTCTGAACTCTGTTCGTGGTTCAGATTTGCACATTAAAAAGGAAGACTGGAGGGTGGCTAATGTTGTACCTATCGTTAAGCGGGGCTGTAAGAATAAGCCAGAGAAATACAGGGCAGTGAACCTCACATCAATGATGGGGAAGTTACCCAAAGGTATTCTGAGTGACAGAATCTATCAGCTGTTGGAAAGACAAAGACTGATTTGGGATAGCATGACTGCATGGGAAAATGTAAATTTGATTAAGACTTTTGAAGAGATGACCAAAAGGATTGAGGACAGGGTAGACTGGTTCAGAAAGCAAGAGCTAGCCAATTTGATGCTTGGTTGAAAGAGGTAAAGGGTGCCAATAGAGGGTTGATTATCAGATTTGAAGCCTGTACCAATGGTGTGATACAGGACTTGGTGATACTGACATCTGTATTAACAATTTGATTGAGAATGTCGGTGGCATGTGTGGTAAACCATTGTTATGTATAATTGTCTGATCAGGCACGCCTATAGGCTGGTTGCACCTGTGGCTCCTCCTCACAGGCTCCTGTATTAAGATGACTATTCCACAGTCCACTGCAGCTCAGTGCAGGACAACTGAATAGTATGGATGTTCTTAAGTGAATAAAAGCCTATAGGTTTCTTTATAATAGTCTTTCAAGTAATTGATGGTGCATCAATTTTATTCACTTAAATTTTTTACAATGGAGCAGATCGTCAAGCCAGAAAAGCTGGAGATCCACTCTCAATTGCTTGAGGCATCTACCAGCGTTGAGCTCTGGCCGCGCTGTTTTGGAGCATTCCTGCAGGCCTTGTCTACCTTTGCATGATTGGAGACTGACAAATTACAAGTGCTGCACTCTTGGGTCGGCACCCTGGTGTACTCCATGATCAGTGGTGCTACAAAGTACCAGGAAGCCATGGACATTCTCAAAGGACAGTACCTGCGTAAAATTAATGTTTTCTATGCCAGACACCTCTTAGTGACTCAAATATAATGACATGGTAAGTCCAAAGCCAAATATCTTTGGGCCCTGCGAGCAATCAGCTGGGCCTATGAATGCCGCAGAGCAAGGGAAGTTCAGTCTGCAGAGAGCAGGTGAGCTGGCAGGTATGCTGGAGGTGGCTTTCCAGAGCATGGAGGCCTACTCATCCAGCAATGCAACCGCCTATTATTTACATTGAGCCCTGCCATATTGGGACGTGCCGCCACCCCATTGCTCCACTAACAACTTGACCATAGCAGCAGTGCTTCGCGACCACCTCCCACTGCATTCATCTGGTTCCAGTGGTGAAGTGACCATAGCCTGAGTGCTAAGGGAGCACCCAAAGTACTACTACTGTGTCTTGGGAAAGCATCAGAGGAAATGCTGCCCTGTGAAGGATTCAACTTACTCCAGCTGTGGGAAGAAGAGCAACTACACCAAAGTGTTTAAGTCCAAACCTCTTCCTAGCAGCACCGCGTGCAGATCACAGGGGCTGACATCCAGACACCATCATTACCCGGAACCAGCAGTGCCATGTGCAATCCATGGGAACCACTACCTTGGGTACAATCTTCAGGACCCAGCAGCGCCATGTGTGGGCCATGGAATCCACCATCTTGGGCACCATCTTCAAGACACAGCAGCGCTGTATGTGGGCCCTGGGGGCCGCCATTTTGGACATCAACATGTTTCTATCCTTCATCATGCTCGACCAGGACATTCCACATTAACTTGCCAGGTCGATGATGGATATTCAGATAAACAACCACATGACGAGTTGCTCGTTCGATAGTGGAAGTACGGAGAGCTTCATCCACCCGGACACATTGCAGCATTTTTCTCTCACAGTACTGCCAGTGAACAGAAGGTCTCCTTGGCACCCAGGTTGTACATAGGGAATGTCCATGACTTTTATGTAGTGACTCTAATGGTGCGGGTACTGAATATAAAGACTTTAGACTAATAGTAATGTCGCAGCCCGGCACTGCTGTACTGTTGGGACTGGATTTTCAGTGTCACCTTAAAAGCATGACAATGGAGTTTGATGGGCCCCATCCACTCCTCACAGTATGTAATCAACAGTTTTCGAACTGTCAACTCTAGCACTCACCACACATGACTTCCCTGCCCCCACCCCCCCGGTCGCTATTCATCATTTTCACTCTCGACTATAAAACCCATTACCACCAAAAGTAGGCGGTACAGTGCCAGGGACAGAGCCTTCATCCAGGCAGAGGTACAGCATTACCTCAAGGAGGGGGTCATTGAAGCCAGCGCCAGCCCCTGGAGAGTGCAGGTAATGGTAGTAGGGAACAGGGAAAAGAATAGGATGATTATCAACTACAGTCAGACCATCAACAGATACACACAATTGGATACATACCCCCTTCCATGCATCGCTGACATGTTAACCAAATTTCCCAGTATCGGATATTTTCGACCATTGAGTTGAAATCGGCATATCATCAAATCCCTAAACACCCAAAAGGCCACCAGTATATGGCGTTTGAGGCAGATGGACACCTCTACCACTTCCTGCCGGTCCCCTTTGGTGTAATGAATGATGTATCGGTCTTCTAGCAGGTGGTGGACTGGATGGTGGATCAGTACGAGTTGAGGGCTATCTTCCCATACCTCGATAATATCACAATCTGTGGCCATGACCTGCAGGACCATGACACCAATCTCTGAAATTTCTCAAAACAGCCAGGCTCCTTGACCTTACATATTACAAGGCCAAGTGCATGTTTCGCACAACCTGTCTGGCCATTCTTGGCTGTGTCATGGAGAATGGAGTCATCAGCCTGTTCCTGACTGTATGCGGCCACTCCTGGAGCTTCCCCTCCCACACATCTTCAAGGCCCTGAAGAGGTGCCTTGAGTTCTTTTCTTATTATGCTCAGTGGGTCCCCCATTATTCAGACAAGACCCGCCCTCTCATCAAATCCACATCCTTCCCCCTGGTGGCGGAGGCCTGTGCTGCCTTCAATTGCATTAAGGCAGATATTGCTAAGGCCACAATGTCTGCTGTGGACGAATCCACCCCGTTTCAGGTGAAAAACGATGCATCAGATTTTACCCTAGCAGCAACCCTAAACCAGGCTGGCAGGCCAGTATCCTTTTTTTAATGTACCCTACAGGGCCCCGAGATTCGACACTCTTTAGTTGAGAAAGAGGCCTAGGCCATTGTCAAGGCAGTGCAGCACTGGCAGTAAGAGATTCACCCTGCTGACTGATCTTTTTTTAATTTTTTTTAAATTTTTCACACTGTGAGCTATACTGACCAAAATACATACAGACATTTTTCTCTTGAATATATAGTGTCATTTTCTCCCCTTTTTCCCCCTCCCTTCCCTCCTTTCCTCCCTCACACCCCCTTCCCATTTATTCAAAGTTCAATCTATATTAAACCCGTTAAACAATGTCATCACTTAATAAAAATAAACAAGAAATTTTTGTCTTTTTGTCTTTTCCTTTTACATACTGAGTCAGTTCATTTCGTTGTCTTCTCCTTCTGTCATTTTAGGTGGTGGAAGTCCGTGGTAGGATTTCTCTATTGTATTTCATGTATGGTTCCCATATTTGTTTGAATATTATGATGTTATTTCTTAAATTATATGTTATTTTTTCTAATGGGATACATTTTTTTTATTTCTATATTGTATTCTCAAGTTGTCTTCTAAATTCCAGGTTGACATAATACATTTTTTTGCTACAGCTAGGGCTATCATAATAAATATTATCATAATAAATATTTTTTGTGCTCCATCCAAATCGAGTCCAAATTCTTTATTTCTTATATTACTTAGAAGGAAGATCTCTGGGTTTATTGGTATATTGCTTTTTGTGATTTTATTTAATATCTGGTTTAGATCTTCCCAAAATTTTTCACTTTCTCACATGTCCAAATTGCATGTATTGTTGTTCCTGTTTCTTTTTTACAGCGAAAACATCTGTCTGATATTGTTGGGTCCCATTTATTTAACTTTTGGGGTGTGTAACCAATTATATTGTATCATGCGTAACCTCATGTTTATTGTATTTCTCATAGTTCTGGAGCATAGCTTTTCCCATGTTTCATTCTTTATCTTTATGTTTAGATCTTGTTCCCATTTTTGTTTAGGTTTACAGTTTGTTTCCTCCTTCTCCTTTTCTTGCAGTTTGATGTACATGTTTGTTATAAATTTTTAAATTATCATTGTGTCTGTAATCACATATTCAAAATTGCTTCCTTCTGGTAACCTCAGACTGTTTCCCAATTTGTCCTTCAAGTAGGTTTTCAGCTGGTGGTATGCAAACATTGTATCGTGAGTTATATTATATTTGTCCTTCATTTGTTGAAAAGATAATAATTTTTTTCCCGAAAAACAATTTTCTATTCTTTTGATCCCTTTTCTCTCCCATTCTCTGAAGGAAAGGTTATCTATTGTGAAAGGGATTAGTTGATTTTGTGTCAATATTAATTTTGGTAGTTGATAATTTATTTTATTCCTTTCTACGTGAATCTTCTTCCAAATGTTGAGCAGATGGTGCAATACTGGTGAATTCCTATGTTGCACCAATTTTTCATCCCACTTATATAGTATATGTTCAGGTATCTTCTCCCCTATTTTATCTAGCTCTAATCTGGTCCAATCTGGTTTTTCCCTTGTTTGATAAAAATCTGATAGGTATCTTAATTGTGCTGCTCTATAATAATTCTTAAAGTTTGGTAGTTTTAAGCCTCCTTGTTTGTACCATTCTGTTAATTTATCTAGTGCTATCCTCGGTTTCCCCCCTTTCCATAAGAATTTCCTTATTATTTTCTTTAGCTCCTTAAAGAATTTCTCTGTTAGGTGAATTGGTAATGATTGAAATAGGTATTGTATCCTTGGGAAGATGTTAATTTTAATACAGTTTATCCTTCCTATCAGTGTTAGTGGTAGGTCTTTCCAGTGCTCTAAGTCGTCTTGTAAATTTTTCATTAATGGCTGATAATTTAGTTTATATAGATCGCCGAGATTATTATTTAGTTGTATACCTAGGTATCGAATTGCTTGTTTTTGCCATCTAAATGGTGATTCTTTCTTAAACTTTGTGAAATCCACATTATTCATTGGCATTGCTTCACTTTTATTTGCGTTGATCTTGTACCTCGATACTGCTCCATATTCCTTCAATTTCTCATGTAATTCTTTTATTGAAATTTCTGGTTCTGTTAAGTATATTGTAACGTCATCTGCAAATAGACTGATTTTATATTCCTTCTCTTTTATTTTTATCCCTCTTATTTTATTTTCTGTTCTTATCAGTTCTGCTAGTGGTTTTATAGCTAATGCGAACAGTGAAGGAGATAGTGGACATCCCTGCCTTGTTGATCTGCTTAATTTAAATTGGTTTGATATATATCCATTTACTGTCACTTTCGCCAATGGTCCCTTATATAATGCTTTAATCCAATTAATATATTTCTCTGGTAGGTTGAATTTTTGTAGAACTTTGAATAAATAATTCCATTCTACTCTGTCAAAGGCTTTCTCTGCGTCTAAAGCAACCGCCACTGTTGGAGTTTTGTTTCCTTCTACTGCATGGATTAAGTTAATGAATTTACAGATATTGTCCTTTCTTCATCTTTTTTTAATAAATCCAGTTTGATCTAGTTTTACTATTTTTGGTACACAGTCGACCAATCTGTTTGCTAATAGTTTAGCTATTATCTTAGAATCTGTGTTAAGTAGAGATATTGGTCTATACAATGCTGGTGTTAGTGGATCTTTCCCCGTCTTTTGTATTACTGTAATTATTGCTGTTTTGCATGAATATGGTATGTTTTGTGTTTTTTCAATCTGGTTCATTACTTCCAGGAGAGGAGGAATTATGGTGGGGAGCTGGCTGATGGAGGACCTCAGTTTTCTTCAGGCTGACTTCCAGGCCAAACATTTTGGCAGTTTCCGCAAAGCAGGACGTCAAGCGCTGAAGAGCTGGCTCTGAATGGGCAACTAAAGCGGCATCGTCTGCAAAGAGTAGTTCATGGAAAAGTTTCTCTTGTGTCTTGGTGTGAGCTTGCAGGCGCCTCAGATTGAAGAGACTGCCATCCGTGCGGTACCGGATGTAAACAGCGTCTTCATTGTTGGGGTCTTTCATGGCTTGGTTCAGTATCATGCTGAAGAAGATTGAAAAGAGGGTTGGTGCGAGAACACAGCCTTGCTTCACGCCATTGTTAATGGAGAAGGGTTCAGAGAGCTCATTGCTGTAAGAGGTCCTCCATCAGCCAGCTCCCCATCATGACTACCAGCCCCCCCACATCTCCATCGGGCACACAAAACTCAAAAATGGTCAACCAGTTTACCTATCTCGGCTGCACCATTTCATCAGATGCAAGGATTGACAATGAGATAGACAACAGACTCGCCAAGGCAAATAGCGCCTTTGGAAGACTACACAAAAGAGTCTGGAAAAACAACCAACTGAAAAACCTCACAAAGATAAGCGTATACAGAGCCGTTGTCATACCCACACTCCTGTTCGGCTCCGAATCATGGGTCCTCTACCGGCACCACCTACGGCTCCTAGAACGCTTCCACCAGCGTTGTCTCCGCTCCATCCTCAACATCCATTGGAGCGCTTAGATCCCTAACGTCGAAGTACTCGAGATGGCAGAGGTCGACAGCATCGAGTCCACGCTGCTGAAGATCCAGCTGCGCTGGATGGGTCACGTCTCCAGAATGGAGGACCATCGCCTTCCCAAGATCGTGTTATATGGCGAGCTCTCCACTGGCCACCGTGACAGAGGTGCACCAAAGAAAAGGTACAAGGACTGCCTAAAGAAATCTCTTGGTGCCTGCCACATTGACCACTGCCAGTGGGCTGATAACGCCTCAAACCGTGCATCTTGGCGCCTCACAGTTTGGCGGGCAGCAACCTCCTTTGAAGAAGACCGCAGAGCCCACCTCACTGACAAAAGGCAAAGGAGGAAAAACCCAACACCCAACTCCAACCAACCAATTTTCCCCTGCAACCGCTGCAATCGTGTCTGCCTGTCCCGCATCGGACTTGTCAGCCACAAACGAGCCTGCAGCTGACGTGGACTTTTTACCCCCTCCATAAATCTTCGTCCGCGAAGCCAAGCCAAAGAAAGAAGGAGGAATTAATAAGTCTTTTAATGTTTTATAGAATTCTATTGGGAGTCCATCTTCTCCCGGTGTTTTATTGTTCGGTAGTTTTTTAAATATCTCCTGTATTTCTTCTATTTCAAATTTATTTTGCTCCTCTGTTTGCAATTTCGGTAGTTCAATTTTAGTTAGAAATTCATCTATTTTGTCTTCTTTCCCTTCGTTTTGAGTTTGATATAGTTGTTCGTAGAATTCCCTGAAGTTTTCGTTGATCTCCGTTGGGTTATATGTAATTTGTTTGTCCTTTTTCCTTGATGCCAATACCGTTCTTTTAGTTTGTTCTGTCTTAAGCTGCCATGCTAGTATTTTGTGCGTTTTTTTCTCCTAGCTCATAATACTTCTGTTTTGTCTTCATTATGTTCTTCTCCACCTTATATGTTTGTAGTGTTTCATATTTTATTTTTTTGTCTGTTAAACCCTGGTGACTGATCAATGCACAGTTGCATTCAAGGTTAACAATCAGCAGCAGGGCAAAATCAAAAATGACAAAATACTGAGGTGGAGGTTAGAATTGTCCACCTACATTTATGATATTCTGTACTGTCTGGGGTAACCTAATGAGCCGCCAGATGCCCTGTCCCATGGGACCTGTGCCAGTGCACAGATCAATCAACTGCAAGACCTCCACAATGATCTCTGCCACCCCAGAGTTACCAGGCTTTTTCACTTTTTCAAAGCAACCTGCCGTACTCCATTGACTAAATCAGATGCCAGTCTGCACTGTGCAAGCTGCACTTCTACCAGCCAGACAAGGCACATTTAATTAAAACAACCGGCCCCTTTGAATGACTCAGTGTTGATTTTAAATGTCCCCTGCTCTCCACTGACCACAATAGATCCTCCTGGAGCACTCCAGGACCCTACTATGTATGACCACAAATGCCACATCGCATGAACATATGTTTTCCTTTCCCAAGAAATTGGCACTGGCACCACACTACTGACATGCCTGATGTCCCTCAGGCTTGTCCTATTCCCGAAGCATGTGAGGAGCCATAAGTCTGATGCCCTAGTCGAAAGGGTCCACCTTCTCCATGCCAAACCCAAAGATGCCTACATGGCATGCCTGGATGGACACAAAGATACCATCTCTGTCAGGGACTTGGCTCCTTCAGCGGCTCTGGAGACTATGGCTATTCTCCCCATAACCCCCTCACCATGGAACACACACGATGCACCTGACCCTTGGTACCCTGCCTCTGTCCTGAGGGAGGTTATACCAGACTCATTCGCACTCAACCACCAGCAGACCAGCAGAACGTTGATGAGTATGTACAGGTGCCCTAGACCATCCACGACCCTGCCACGGCACTGCAGCCACAACCGGTGCTACTACAATGGTCCCAGCGCATAACCAGGCCACTTGAAAGACTGAACCTATGACTTTGAATTGTGACCTTGTAACTTTCACTTTGCCCTGCTGGACACTTTCTAAAATGAGGGATGAATGTGGTAAACCATTGTTATGTCTAATTGTCTGGTTAGGCACACCTATTGGCTGGTTGTACTTGTGGCCGCTCCCCACAGGCTCCTGTATAAAGGTGACTGTTTCACAGCCCCTGTAGATCATTGCAGGACAACCAAACAGTATGGATGTGTTCTTAAGTAAATAAAAGCCTATTGGTTTCTCTACAATAGTTTTTAGAGTAATTAATGATGCTACAGGCATGATGAGTAAGTTTGTGAAAGACATCAAAATTGCTGGTGGACAATGACAAAGATTATCCAGAGTTTCAACAGAACTAAGATCTGGTGGGAAAGTGGGAAAAGTAATGAAATAATGATTTTTGGAAAGTTAAACCAGGGATGAATATACACAGTGATTTACAAAGCCCTTTGGTGTACTATGGAACAGAGAGAACTCTGGTACTGGTTCATAGTTGCCTGATGCACAGAAGTAAACAAGGCAGTGAAGAAGGCATGTGGCATACTTTCCTTCATCGGGTGGAGCATCAAATACAAGTGTTGGGATGTCATGTTACGGCTGTACAAGATGTGGCTGAGATCTAGAATATTGTGTGTGATTCTCGTCACCCGGCAGTAGGAAGGATGTGATGAAACTAGAGAGGGTGCAAAAAAGATTCATAGGGTTTTGCCAGAACTGAAAGAATTGATTTCGATGCAGAGACTAGATTTTCAGGGACAATTCCCTCTGAAACAAAGCAGGCTAAGTTGGCACTTTACTGAGGTTTATAACATCATGAGAGAGAGCGAAAAAATGTATGGTTGTGTGGTGAAACCACTATTATACATATTTGTCATATGTAAATAACATGACCTTTCTTGGTTGACCCTGCTCTCACTTGTGACTCCTCCCCTTTCTTCCCCATAAAGGCTGTCATGCCACAAGCCTGCCCACAGTTTGGGTGTGAGCGACCAACATAGGGATGTCGGCCATCTCTTGCAAATAAGACACTTCAGTTTCAGCAACTTTCAGTCTTTATGTAACTGATCGTGCATCAAGTTCCACTCATTTTTTTCTGGTGGAGAGTCTAAAACCAGAGGGCATAGGCTTAAGAGAATGATTTAATGGAAACCTAAGAGGCACCTTCACAGAAAATGGTGGGTATCTCTAATGAGCTGGCAGAAGTTTTAGAGGTGGTTACAATTATAATGTTTAAAAGAGTTGGGAAAATTCATGGATAGGAAAGTTTTAGAGAGATATGGGCCAAATACAACTAGCTCAGAAATGTACCAGCTGGAAGGCCTGCTTTACTGCAGCATAACTGGATGATTCAATGAAATCAAGAAAAGACCACAAGATGCCACTAGGAAAATTAAAAATATCATTAAGGTGAACAGCCTGAGGATACCACTCAAGAAATGAAAAAAGCCAAAGTGGAGAAGAAACAGAGATCTCTGTGAATATGAACAATTTAGATAAATAGGATGGAGAAAAAGTGAATTCTCTTAATGGAGAGACTACAACAAAAAATCATTGTCTAAAATAGGGAGGTGAATCAAAAGGTAACATTGGGTGGAGCTTTCTTCGTGATTTGAATATTGTCCATATGAAAAGTACATAAGCTAAACTGCCTGGCTTGTTCAGCCATTATCGAATAGTGAATTAAATGGTTAGCAGTTCACCTAATTGTTCTGATTTTTTCTAATGATCTTTCTGTTTGCTAAACCAAAATTGTTTGCATTCCATGTACTTGTTGCCTCATTCTGAGTTGCAATATACAGGTGGGGAAGAAAGGACTCCTTCTTCTATTGTGTTAGATGAACTTGATGCAAAGGTCAGTTTTATGCATTGGAAACATTTTCATTGCACAGCCATCTTGGGGATGATGGTAGGGTCCTCCATTTGATCCTGATCAAAACTAAGGACATATCTGTGCATCAGAAAACTTGCAAATGTTAATGCATTTCTTATCATGGGATGGCTTACAGGCAAACTCTAGAAATAGGTCAGTTCTTCCAAATGCTATGTTACTCACAAAGGGTCTACATTGTTATTCAACAAAAATCATCAGGCAGAGGAGGAAATGTCTTTTAGATGCCAGACTGCTCTTCATAGCTTTCTGTAGCAAGTGATTGAATGTTGCTATGGGAAACATTTTGTCTCTTTCACGCAAATAAAATGACATAAATATAACAGTTAATGAACTTTTTCCAGCCGATGTTGTGGAGAAGGAATCATTCAGGCAGACCATTTGTGGTTCAATCAGAATGTAATTACATGATCAATCCTTCACCTTGAGGTGGGAGAAAGAGGTACATTTACCTTACAATGCTATCCTCACATTCTCTCTTCATTTAGTCAAAATATGGCATTTTAATATGCATCTTGATGTAGCAAAACACCTTCACCAATGCACTGAAGTGAAATAAGAAATAAGAATGCTTGCTGTATAAAAAGCTCAGAACAGGAATGAGGGTGCCATTCCCATTCTGACATTTAACTTCCTAGACCCTTGACAATTTCCCATAACACCTGCAGTCTCAAGTGAACTGTAAGCATTCTGTGAACAACGGGCTAATGAATAGGATGTTGCCACACCTAATGAGATGCAAGTCCCACCTCTTTACTTACCACAGTCATGTGTGAATGACCAATGCCAAGATGTCAGACATTCTTCGAACCAATCAAATCATGCAAAGTCTATCTAAAAACATATGTGATTGTAGTAAATACACAAAAGTGCTGGAGAAACTCACTAGATCCCGCAACAACAACAAAATAGCAAATGTATATAACCAATGTTTCAAGCCTGAGCCCTTCATCAAGGTATGAGCAAAAAGCAAGCAGGAACCTGAATAAAAAGGCAGGGGAAAGAGGGAAGAAGATGGAGGGATACATCTCTGTCAATGCAGAGCTGGAAGAAAGGAGACAGAGGGATAGAGAAAGAGAGAGAAACTTCCAGCTCTGTATTCACAGAGCTTCCTCCCCTCCCAATCAATTTTCAGCTTTTTTCTCCCACTCTCCTATCCATGTCCACCAATGATATCTTGGCTTTTGACTTACAGTCCTTCACTTGCCCCTTCTTCCCTCCTCCCCTAACATTTGATTCAGATGCCTGCGTGAAATGTTGGTCATATATCTTTGCCTCCTATGGACACTACAGGTTTCTACAGCACTTGTGTATTCACCAATGCACAGATGTTTAGCTACTACCTCTCTGCCAACTCAAAATGAGAAGGCAAGAGTGATTCATTATTCTGAGATAACTGTCCAAGCATATAAATATATATATATATATATATATATATACAGACCTATGCCTTAGGTCAAAGTCTGAGAATTTCACATCAGAAGTATCCCTTTGTTCATTTAAGGCTTCCATGGTGATAGTTTGAGGATCAAACACATGATCTCCACTTTTCTCATTGAGCTCTTGCGATATAAATTCTATTGTGTGCACAAGTCTAGTATATGTGGTGAAGTTGAAATGCACTTTTGACTTACTCTCTTTTATGAACTAATATGCAATTTAACCCTTCAGGCTATGTTCTTTTGTTGGTGGTGTTTCCAAGATTTTCAGAATATTCTGGATAGAATATGGAATGTTGTTATGGCCCTAAAATAGAGATGTACACAAATGGTAAAAACTCCTAAAATCATGAGAGTAGTTTGAACGATGTTAACTGATATTATGTAAGTAGATTGGATTATATTTTTATTGTTATTAGTCAGAACAGGAAAAACATTTCAGGCATTGTCCATACTACCTTTTTATATTTGGCTGAGGAATCGAAAAAGGGCTAAAACTCCCAAGCCCAGAATGCATATATGTGCAGTAAATTTATGTGGTGAATAAATAAATGATTAGGATGAAACCAAAGCTCCATTTGTTGTTTCCGCTATTTTTGAGGTTTTCAAAAGTTAGTGAAAGGGATTGGTCAGAAAATATTTGGCAATTGCTGATCAGTGAAGGCTTCTACCATTTTATGCAATGAAGTAGCAAATATAATCCACCAAATGTAAAGCTTCAATTCCATTAGGCATTGTAAATTGAAAATTATTAATGCCCAGAGTTATTCTTTTGAGTATCTGTGAATCTTTTCAACAACATTTGCTTAATTTGCTGCTTGACATCCAATTAATTGAAACCATTGCATTTTTAAGATCCGGATGATTGATCAATAATGAAAGCAAAGCTGACAATTTATTGACATACACATAAGTGCAATGTATATATACAGTATGCACTGAAATCCTTACTTGCTGCAGCCACACAGGTACTTTCATCTATTTTTAAAAAACAACCACAATTATATTAAAGATAGATAGATAGATAGATAGATATTCACAGTTACAGTTATTGCAAAGAAATAAAGTGCACTTCATTAGTGCAGACAGGTCTTTTTGTGGTCCTGGTTAGAGTCTTAAAGGAAGGTTTAAGAACCTGAAATCCCAAAGAAAAAACTGTTCTTGAACCTGGAGATGCTGGACTTCAGACTTCTGTACCATCTTCCTGTAAGTAACAGCTAGAAGAAGTTGATCGGGATGTTTTATGATGTTGAGTGCCTTTGGAGTTTTAATTATTTGTGAGATTCAGACAGGACAGTTATTGTGAATATATTCGGCTATCATTGATGTGATGCTTTCCATATTGCAGACTAAAGCTAAAACCTGAAAACTAGTTGTAATTAAATACTGGATATCTGTAATGAACAAGAAAATACTGACTTAACACAACATGCCAGTTAACATCTGAAGGGAAAAAAATCTAAAAGTGGAATTCCATCAAGAATTCTTAAAAGCCAGTTGAAACATTATGATTCTCCAGTAGATGTTGCCTAATGTATTATGGAACATTTTGTTGTGTTTTTAAGATGAACAGTTTCCCCTTTATGTCTTAGGATCCTTTTCAACAGCTGCAAAGGGAAATATGTTCCAGTATTCGAAAGAATGTGTTTAATTCAGGAGCAGGAAATGTAGACGGTGTAAATTGTCATATTGAAATAAATGGATAAAGGTTCTGCTTTGGTAAAGTCATCCAAACTAATGTTAACGACCACAAGATTTCAGGAATAAATTACACATAGCATAAATTGAATTTTCCCAACCTGTTGGACAAATCTAAAAAAAATAACATTTCTGATTGAACAATGTTCAAAGCAGACTTCCATTAAATGTCCTTATTTGGGATGAGGCTTGAAAGATTAATTGTTTTAGTTGAAGAATGCCAAAAGATTTGTCTTAAATATATGTTTTTAATTTGTTAAAAAAATGACAGACAATATTAGTGTAACTTGTAAATTGTTCTAGTTTTACAATAATTCTCCGCTATTTGGCATTGAGCTAATTGTCATGTTGGGTTCAGACATGTTCATTATAAAAATGTCCTTGAGCCTGGAGTTGCGTTTATAGCTTGTTTTATTTTACCAGACACTTATTGAATAACTACATGCCCAGGCTTTTCTCTAATAGTCTTGAGCTTGTTATGATGCAGAAGTCTGCCCTGTGATGTCATCAGCCTGCTCAATGTCCCACCAATAGTATTACACTACCTCCCCCTTACTTTGCGTTCGTAGCCCCCTTTTCTGTGACTTCTCCCGCTACAGTTACCTTTACACATTCCGATACAAATACATATACAACATTTACAATGTATACAAGTCTTTCTTGACTCTGGGTATTTTACAGTCTCTACAGATTCAGTCTCTGTGGTCTCTTTACTTCTCGTCCAGACCTCATTCTTATTATGCTGGGCAAACTCTGCCTTTGCAGGAGTGTCCATTTCCAGCCCATGCTCTTGTTGCTTTTCACCTGGAGATTCTGGTATAGGAACTAGATGTTGGTGATTCTGTCTCAGTGTCCCTTGTGGTCCACGAACCATGTACGACCGTGGGCTGTGGTGCACAGAAGTTACTGTAGCTTGTTGTCTTGCATCGGAGTTCCACACCTCATCTCCTGGTGCCAGCTTTTCCAGGTCACTCGTTCTGTGTCTCAAGTTATACCACTTTGTATTCTTACACCTTGCAGCGTGAATAAAATCTCTCATGACTGGAGGGAGAACAAATGCTTTTATTAGCTTATAACTAAGGGTAGGGTACAACAGTAGTCTTCAAAAGGGTTTTGGGTTGAGGTGGGAAACCAGGGGGTCAATCTTGCTTCTCCTCACGTGCTTCTTAAGAAGGACTGGACTGGACCGGGAGTAGTGAGCCAGACTGAAAATGTAGTTCCCGATGCTGACATTCTTTTGAAAATGAATAGGAGCTCAAGAGGAGTAGCGTTGGATGAAGTACATAGTAGTGATTGGATTGAATGGAGCGTCAAAGGGAGTCTGGAAGGCATTTTGACTTCAGGGCCAGTTTGACAGCCTTCCAGACCATGGTGTTCTCCTTTTCAACCTACCCATTCACCTGGGGGTTGTAGCTAGTAGTCTTGCTGGGCGCGATGCCCCTCACCAGCAGGTACTGATGCAGCTCGTCACTCATAAAGGATGAGCCCTGGTCAATATGAATATAACTGGGATACCCGAACAATGAAAATGGAGTTTAGGGCCTGTAGAGCCCGTTGAAAGAACCAAAGACTTGTTGATCCAAACCAAGGCTTTTATTAACTAAAAGATTGGAGCATATCACATGTAGGTCGACCAGTCCAGAATGACCTGGTCTGGCTAAGAGCAATCCTTTAAGACCTGCCAGGTGTGGCTACACTCTCAGCCAATTACAGTTATCCTACACTACCATCTGTACATATACACATTGGTGATAGAATCTGTACTATCACAGGACCTTAATAACTGATGAGTTGGACATGTCTTGGCATGGAATGACAAACAGGAAGTGGGAGTACTCATCAATGACAGAGAGAAAGAAGGTGTTCCCATTCGTGGAGGGGAGAGGTCCCTTAAAATCGATGCTGAGCCATTCAAAGGCCCTGGATGACTTGATCAGGTGCGCTTTTATGGGGCAATAGAAGTGTGGTTTGCACTCCGTGCAGACCTGGAAAGACCTGGTCATTTCACTGACGTCTTCCACAGAGTAGGGCAGATTGCGAGCCTTGACAAAATGAGCCATGCGGGTGACCCCTGGATGGCAGAGCTCATTATGCAGAGACCTCAGTTGGCAGGTGTGTGCAGAGGCATCTGGAGTTTCATTAAGGGCTTCTGGCTGATAGGCAATGTCATAATTGTTGGTGGAGAGCTCAATCCTCCACCTAGCAATCTAGGTAAATTTCCTACCAGTCAGGTAGTGTCTCCAGTGCCTTATGGCTTCAACAATGGCTTGAGTCTCCTTTTCCACCAATGGGTTCCAGAGCTCATGGCCTTGTATGTCCGTGAAAAAAATGTCACTGGTCTGCACTCATGGTTGAAGGTAACGGCCAGGGCTACATCCGAAGTGTCACTTTCCTCTTGGAAAGGTTCATTCTCGTCCACTGCGTGCATGGCGGCTTTCACAATGTTAAAACCCAGTTGGGCTTTAGCCAAGAGGGGGAAATTAGTGACTTTGATGAAATTAGTGACTTTTAAGTGAGGGCAAACCTTATCAGTGTCTTGAGGGATTGACTGGGCATAGTATGAGAAAAACCCCAGGCATCTCCTCAAAGCCTTTGTGGTCCCAAGGATGGGGAACTCTAACAGGGGGCGCATCCTATTGGGATCTGGGACAATGATGCTATTCTTCACCACGTAGCCAAGACATTAAGTCCTGAAGATGCACCTGTCAGAGTTATAAGTGAGGTTCAGGTCTCATGGTCTTCCAAAGTGTGGCCACAGATGGTGATGTTATTGATGTAGGGGAAGGTAGCCTTCAACCCATACTTGTCCACCATTCTGTCCATCTGCCTCTGGAAGATAGTAATACCAAAAGGGACCCTCTGGAATTGATAGAAACGACCGTTAGCCTCAAATGCCATATATGGGTGTCCTTGGAATGGATTGGCAGCTGGTGATAGGCAGCTTTCAGGTCGATGGTCAAATAGACTAGATACTGCGCAATATCATTCACCATTTCCAAAATACGAGGGGAGGGGTTATGGGTCCAAGAGTGTATACCAATTAATAGTTTGGCTATAGTCAATTACTAGCCTGGATTTGTTTTCCCCCTTTACCACTACCACTTGCGCTCTCCGTTGGCTGGTGCTAGGTTTGACAATACCTTCCACAGCAGAGGTTGAGTCTCTGACTTTATAAACTTTTGGTCTGCTGCACTGTACCTCCTGTTCTTAGTAGCAATGGGGACAGATTTGGGAAGAGAGGTGGGGGTGGGGGGGTTGATATTCAGTGTGGAGAGGTTGTATGTGGGTTTTGATTTTAGGGTCCCTCTGTCTGAACCGTTACAAGGGGAGGGAACCAGAATACTCAAAGGTCACACTTTTAAGGTGACACAGGAAGTCCAGACCCAACTGTAGTGCGTCGAATGACTCAAAGACTTGTTGACTCAAACCAAGGCTTTTATTAACAAAAGACTGGAGCGTAGTACATCGAGGTTGACCAGACCAGACTGACCTGGGTCTGGTTAGGAGCAGCCCTTTATGACCTGCCAGTAGGTGTGGCTACAGCTCTCAGCCAATCACTATCGCTATGTGTAATTGTATACAAATATATACAGTGGTGATAGGATCCCATATTATTCACCCCTTCTTTAAGAACTGACCCTGGGGTGAGTAAAAAGGAGGGGGGTATAGCATGCAGGTGTTCTGGGCTGTAGCGGTCGGGTGGCCTGATTGTTCGCAGCGGCGCTGAGATTGGGATAACTGGCGGGTTTCATCAGTGGGGTCCCTGAGTATGGGTGCAGTTTCGCCTAGTCCACAGTTGTCGTTGGCCGTATGCTGGTCCAGTCTACTGCCATCATCATCCACGAGGTGCTGCAGGTCCTGCTGTCCCGACATGTAACTTAGGGGAGGATTGGAGGGAGGTTGGGGTTGGAAAGTGACAATGTTAGATCTGGCTTGGGCCAGGTCCCTTACCAAGACCATGTCATCCCGCCCGTCCGGGTACTCGAAATAAGCACAGTGCGGGTTCGTATGTAACAGCGTTACCCAGTCGACTAGGGGGTTGTTTTTTGAGTAGCGGACATGATGTCTCAGCAGGACAGGACCAGGGACCGTCAGCCAAGCCAGTGTGGTTGTTCCCGATTCTGACTTCCATGGGAATGAGAACATACATTCATGCAGGGTAGCATTGGTGGTAATGCATAACAGGGACCTGATGAAGTATAGGGCATTTGGGAGGACATCCTGCTAGCGAGTGGTGGGGAGGCCTTTAGACTGGAGGGAAGGCATGATCGCTTTCCAGATGGTGGCATTCTCCCTTTCGACTTGCCCGTTACAGCGTGGTCCTGCTTGATGCAATACCGCGCTCCAGAAGGTACTGCCTCAGCTCCACACTCATAAACGAAGGCCCCCTGGTCACTGTAGAATTAACTGGGGTATCCGAAAATAGCGAAGATGCTGTGCAGTGCATTTATGACTGTGGAGGCGGTCATGTCCGAGCAGGGGATAGCGAATGGGAAGCAGGAGTGCTCGTCGATCTCTGTGAGAATATAGGCGTTATGGTTCGTCAATGGTAGGGGCCCCTTGAAGTCCACACTGAGACGTTTGAAGGGCCGGGTGGCTTTAATGACTTGGGTCTTCTCAGGCCTGAAGAAATTGGGCTTGCACTCAACGCATACTGGGCAGGTTTGAGTCATGGAGCAGATCTCCTTGCAGGTTGCAGGCCTTTACGAAGGGTGCAAACCTGGTGAGCCCCAGGTGACAGAGCTCCTCATGGAGTCTCTGCAGCCTGTCCAGTTGTACATTGGCTCATGTCCCATGGTAGAGAGCATCGGGCTGGTCATTGAGTTTGTCAGACCGGTACAGAATATTGTAGTTAAAGGTAGAGAGTTCAATTCTCCACCTGGCAATTTTGTCGTTTTTGATCTTACCCCGCTGGTTGTTGCTAAACATAAATGAGACCACGCATTGGTCGATCAGCAGTGTGATGTGTCTGCCAGCGAGGTAGTGTCTCCAAAAACGTAAGGCCTCTACAGTGGCCTGGGCCTCCTTCTCGACAGGGGAATGTCAGCTTTCTGGGCCCTGGAGGGTCCTAGAAAAGAAAGTGACAGGCCTACCAGCCTGGTTTAAGGTGGCTGCCAGTGCAAAGTCAGACGCATCGCTCTCTACCTGGAAGGCTATCGATTCATCTACGGCATGCAGAGTGGCCACGGCGATGTCCAACTTAATGCGGTCAAAGGCCACTCTGACGTCCGCTGACAAGGGGAAGGAGTTGGACTTGATGAGTGGCTGTGCCTTGTCGGCGTACTGTGGGACCTATTGGGCGTAGTAGGAAAAAACCCCAGGCAGCATTTGAGTGCCTACCGGGTTTGGAGTGGTGGGAGGTCTATGCGAGGGCGCGTGAAGTCGGGATCTGGCTTTACCATCCCGTTTTCCACCACGCAACCTAGAATTGTGAGGCGAGTGGTCCGGAAGACACATTTCTCAAAATAATAGGTTAAATTCAGCCGTTTCACAGTTTGGAAGAATTTCTCAACATTGGCGTTGTAGTCTTGCGGGTCATAGCCACAGATGGTGACATTTTCCAGATACGGGAATGTGGCTGTTAGGCCGCTCTGGTCTATCAACCATTCCATCTCTCGCTGGAAGAACGCGACACCATTTGTGACACCGAAGGGAACCCTGAGGAATAGTTACAAATGCCTGTTTACTTCGAAGGCCGTGAAAGGGCGGTCCTCCGGGCAGATTGGGACCTGGTGGTAGGCTGAACGAAGGTCGATGATGGAAAACACACGATATTGGGTGATCTGATTCACCACATCTGTGATTCGCGGAAGAGGGTAAGCATCCAAGAGCGTGAAGCGGTTGACCATTTGGCTGTAGTCAACCACCATCCGCACCTTCTCCCCGTTCTTCCCAACTACCACCTGCGCCCTCCAGGGACTTGCACTGGGCTCAATGATGCCTTGTCCAGCAGTCTGTGCACCTCACTTATAATGAATTTCCTGTCCCTGAAACTGTACTGCCAACTTTTAGTGGCAACCAGTTTCCAGCCAGGGGTGAGGTTGGCGAAGAGTGCTGGAGGAGTGACCCAGAGTGTGGAGAGGCTACAAGTGGAGCGTCGGGGTGCGGGGGCTGGCATGGGCTGCAGTAACACAGACTCGAAATGACATTGAAAATCCAACCCCAACAATATCGGAGCACAGAGTTGAGATAGAATCAGTAACTTAAACCCTGTAAATTTGATTCCCTGAACTTTCAAGGTCACCCACAATACCCCTTGATGCCCGTTGAGAGAGCTCTTGTGGCCAGTGAAATCTTCTGGTCCATCGGGTGGACTGCAAGCACACATCGCTGGACCAGGTCTGGGTGAATAAAGCTCTCTGTCGAACCTGAATCAAAAAGGCAGTTAGCATATTGGCTGTTCACCTTGATGGTTTCCATGGCCTTATCTAGGGGGTGCAGTTGGCTCTGGTTCAATGTCACTGATACAGCAAACAATTCAGGGAGATGGGCTGCTGCCTGTGTTGGTGACTGTAGAGGCTGGCGTGATGACATCACTCATTGCTGGGGGGGCCGTCTGGTGGAGCCTCGCGTCACTGGAGCAGGGCCGGAGCGTTGTGGAGCTTCAGCCTGGTGTGCGCTACACTCGCACGGTGATGTCATCGGGGTGGGTGGGCCATCAGTGGTAAGCTGCGGAGGTGGTGGCATCCAGTCGGAATCAGGGGCGAGCTGCGGAGGCGGTGGCAGTCATAGTGCAGGCGGCAGCCATTATGGTGCAGGTGGTCCATCAGGGCCTGCAGACGTGAAAGTCCCATTGAGCAGAAGGGGGGCCCGAGTTAGCATGCGGCGTCGCAGTGGTGAGTGTCAGCAGCGGCATAAGGGCCGATGGTGGCTGTGTGCTGTCAGAGAGCAGTGTCACAGCAGTGAGGATGGAGTGTTGCGAGGGCGGCACCTCCCACGTGCGGTACTTGCGTCATGATGTCAAGCTTTGCAGCGCGATTGATTTCTCGCTCTCATTGGATGAGAGTTCCAAGAATGAGTAATTTGAATTTGGGGAAGGCGCTGGGCTTTGCATGAGGCACTGGGCTTTGCGGCAGCCATTTTGGCCTAGCAGACTTTAGCGAAGTGGCCATTCTTTCAGCACCTGGCACCGGCACTTCCTTGCATGGCACAGAGATCAGCTGTGCTTCTCCATCCCACAGAAGTAGCACTTCGGAGCCACATCGGGTAACGTGGCAGCAGTGGCGTGGCAGTTGATGGGGCGTGGGGAGACATCACTCCCATTCGAGGTGCCTCTATATGTTCAGGCCCAACCTCCATCTTAGCTCACCTCTTTTTCTTTTATTCTTTCACAGCCTGTTCTTCTTTCTGTTGCTCATTATAAAAATGACCTTGAGCCTGGAGTTCCATTCATAGCTTGCTGTATTTTACCATACACTTAGTGAATATCTACATGCGCAGACTTTTCCCCGCTAGTCCTAACCCTCTCTCTCCATGATGCAGAAGTCCCACCCCATGATGTCATCAGCCTGCTTGATATCCCACCAATAGTGTTACACCACACCAATAACATTATGGACCAGACCCTCATTACAAGGTCTTATTTGTTATTATTTCACAGAATTAAATACAATATCACCATGTATGAGACATTTAGATAGACACATGAAAAGGCAGGAATAGAAGGATAAGGACGATGTGCTGGCAGATGGGATGAGTTTAGATTGACATTATGTTTGGCACAGACTTGGTGTGCTAAAGGACTATTCTTGTATTGTATTGTCATATGTTTTTCTTTTTTTACCTTCAACCTTTACTTTCCACTTGAATGCATGCAAACCTACAGAAGGTTACACAGGCGCAGATTCAGCAATCGCATTTCCCTGGGATCCTGTAGAATGTTGATGGTCTGATACTGGATTCCCAGCTGTTAAATGTCAGTGCACGAAGATAATGGCAGTGTTGAGGATAGCTGGAGAAATTTTGGAATTTATCAGTTGCATGGTTGACCTGCAGAACTTTCAATCCCACCATTCCTCTGAGAGGGTTGTGCTGCAGTATTTTAGGCATTCATTGTTGTATATGACTATTGGTGGAAAAATGTACAGATTAGCAGAACACCTTTTGAATTTAGTGTTTGTTTACTTTCTTGAAGTGTTTTTTTTACAAATGAAAAAAATGACAGAGAATAGTCAAAACCAGATTAAGAACCGGATAAAAAGGTAAACTGCAGTTTGCTGTCCTTGTTTCTTTTCTATCTCATTTTGAATGATAAAATCAGTCCAAGAGACATCAGTCTTGTCTGTTTCTGTTTTCTGTATGCAAGGAAGGCAACACAAAATGTCTTTTTGATGGATGAGATAATGCATAATCTCATTTACAAAAGTCCTTTGTCTTTTTATGCCCTATTACATTGAATGAACAAACATTTTGTAATGTAAGATTAATTGAAGTTTCACCAAAGAGTAACAGCATGTTTTTGTGATTATCTAATACTGTGCTCTGAATTTATTTGCATAATCTATGTGAGATAGTTCCATTAATATTCCATCTAGTCTTGCTCCAGCAACATCTTATGTGCTTGCTAGTCATTGCCATTGACAGGAGAAAGTCTCACTGAATTAAGTAATCTTGTATTTCTATCAAGTGATGTGCTTTTCCTGCCCCTTTGGGATTAAGTGAGAGGTGAAAGTTAAATCTTTGCACAAGTTTGTTAGTAGTGCGTTTTAGGTGTCTTTGAACCGTCGAGAACTGTCCCCTTCCAATCAACCAGTGGCCATTGAACAGAATGATGAGGAGATAAAATTAAATTTAGGATAATTGTGACAAGAATTGCTATTTGGTAAATGACATGTGATGTAAATGTGAATGATTTCTGGCAGAGATTTGCTCTATATTTCAGCAATAATTTATCTTCATTTTGTGGTTATATTTGATAAATTGGTTTGGACCTATAAACTATCATCTGCGATACACTTCACAAGACTTTCACATGACTGTGCAAAGCTGATACAATGTATTTATTTATGAAGTTTGAGACTTGTTTCACATTACCTGAGAAAGAAAACAAATTGTTTCTCCTGGTGTGTACTGTAATGTTCCATGAAGCATATTAATCATATGTTCTAATACGATACATTGGTTTCCCATATGTAAAGGTACATTGTAATAATGCTGAGAGGAGCTCATAACAATTGGAGGTCACTTACTATTGAATACCAGAAGAATATTGCAAAATGTAATCATAATTAGCCTTCCCACAGTTTGTCTATTAGGCAGCAGAGATTTTATTGAAGAGCAATAAAACACATCCTATTTTATCAAAGGAGAAAACCACAATAGGATTTGTTTTTAAAATATTTGTTTTGGAACTTTAATACATTTCTGCTCTCTTTTACTCGTGGTTTTACAATACATTATTACTTGAAGAATTGTAGTTCAATATACAAAAGTGCTGGAGAAACCCAGCAGGCCAGGCAGCATCTACAAGAAGCAAAGGATAACCATTGTTTTCTGGCCTGAGCTCTTCCTGCAAATTGGAGCAACAATGCTTCATATCCTGTCTGGGTACTGTCCAACCAGAAGGCATGAACATTAACTTCTTCAGTTTCAGTTAGGCCCCTTCCCCATCTCTCTCTCTCTCTCTATCTGTCACTCCATCCCTCTCCCCTGGTCTCCTTTCCTCCAGATCCCCACCCCCTTCTATTCGCTCTCCAGTCAGAGAGCTACCTGACTCACCCATCACTTCTCATCTTTTCTTTTATTGTCCTCTACCTATAACCTCTTGCATGTTAGCCTGTGCTTCTCCCCTCTGACCCTTCTCTCCGCTATCTACATTTTTATTCAACCATCTGCCTACCTTTTTCTCATACCTCGATGAAGGGCTCAGGCCTGAAATGCTGGTTATCCTTTGCTTCCAAGAGACCTGCTGAATTTCTTCAGTATTTTTGTGTATTGCCCTACAATCCACAGTGTCTGCAGACTTTCAATTAAACTACATGAAGAATTGATTATTTTTCAGTTATTTGTGACTGGATCAGAATTATTTTTAATTTTATTTGACAGCAAATCTTGGGAGATTTTTTTACTTTGGTTAAAAAAAAGAAAAACAGGAAACTCAGAAGATTACTTCAAAAGAGAAAGGCAGAAGGTTATCACTGGCATTCATTTTATGCACAAAGGTACCACAAATTCTGTGGCTGCCTCACAGGAATCATACCTGAATGTGTGAGGACAGCATGAGACAAATGAGCAGATATCCAAACAAAAACACTTTTTTTCTTTCTTTGGCTTGGCTTCGCGGAAGAAGATTTATGGAGGGGGTAAATGTCCACGTCAGATGCAGGCTCGTTTGTGGCTGACAAGTCCGATGCGGGACAGGCAGACACGGTTGCAGCGGTTTCAGGGGAAAATTGGTTGGTTGGGGTTGGGTGTTGGGTTTTTCCTCCTTTGCCTTTTGTCAGTGAGGTGGGCTCTGCGATCTTCTTCAAAGGAGTCCTCGCTACACTTTTTTTAGAGCCGATTCTAATCACCAGGAGGGTTCCCCCACTGAGTTGGGCCATATACATCTTTTGAAGCATTGCATTGCCTATCAAAATATTAGATAGCAAACAGATCCATATCCTTGGTCTGCAACATGGACCTACAGATTCAAAGTTCACCATCCAGATTTATTGTCAGTATGCATACATGACCATAGAATCAGAGAACCATAGAACATTACAGCATAGAAACAGACCCTTCAGCCCTTCAAGACTGTGCTGAACTTTTTTCTGCCTAGACCCACTGACCTGCACCCAGTCTATAGCCCTCCATACTCCTTATTAAAGGTTAGAATTGAACCTATGATTTAATAGAATTGAACACTTCAGCTGGCATCTCCCATCACTCTCTGTGTGAAGTTCCCTCTAAACTTTTCCCCTTTCATCTGTAACCCATGTCCTCTGGTTTGTATCTCACCTACCCACAGTGGAAAATGTCTACCTACATTTACTCTGTCTTTCAGTTTAGATGCTTTGCCGTTTGGTGTGGGTGATCAGGTCTCTCCATCCATCACGGTCTCCGCCTCTCCAAATTGTAGTTGTTGCCTCCCCCATTTCTTACCATGATGTTAATCTATCTATCATTTTCATTCTCTGTCTTTACCCCCCCATATTTTAATTTAAATACCTTTATCAAATCTTCCCTCATTCTTTTACATTCCAGGGAAAAAGTTCTAATCTGTTTAACCTTTCCCTGTAACTCAGTTCCTGAAGTCCAGGCAACATTCTAATAAATCTTCTCTGCACTCTTTCAACTTTATTGATATCTTTCCTGCAGTTAGATGACCAAAACTGCACACAATACTCCAAATTTGGCTTCACTTATGTCTTATATAACTTTACCACAACTCCTACTCTTTGAATTCTGAAGGCCAATATACCAAAAGCTCGCTTTACAACTCTATCCACCTGCGATGCCACTTTCAGGGAATTGTGTATCTCTATTCCCAGATCCCTCTGTTCTACCACACACCTCAGTGCCCGACCTTTCACCATGTAGGTCTGTTCTTGGTTTTTCCGTCCAAAATGCAACCCCTTACATTTGTCTGTATTAAATTCCAACTGCTATTTTTGAGCCCATTTTTCCAGCTGGTTCGGATTCTCCTGCAAGCTTTGAAAACTATCCTTGCTGTCCACATCGCCTCCAATCTTTGTGCCATCTGCAAATGTCTGATCCAATTTACTACATTATAATCCAGATTATTAATATAGATGACAAACAACAGTGGTCCAAGCACTGATCCCTGAGGTACATCACTAGTCGTAGGCCTTTAGTCTGAGAAGCAATCATGCACCACCACTCTCTGGCTTCTCCCAAAAAGTCAATGTCAAATACAATTTATTACCTCACCATGAATATGAAGCATCTGAACATTCCAGACTAATGTCTCATGTGGGATCTTGTCAAAGGCCTAATTAAAATCCATGCAAACAACATCCATTCATCAACTTTCCTGGCAACCTCCTCAAAAAACTCTATCAGATTGGTTAAACAAGAAAGCCATGTTGACTATCCCTAATCAGTTCTTGGCTATCCAAATGCTTGTTTATCCAATCTCTTAGAACACTTTTAAATTACTTACCAACTACTGATGTCAGGCTCACTGGCCTATAATGTCCAGAGTTACTTTTGGAGACTTTTTTAAACAGCAGGACAATGTGAGGTACCTTTCTATCCTCTGGCATCACATTCACGGCTGAGGACATTTTAAACATTTCTGCCAGAGCCCTTGCAATTTCTACTCTAGCCTCCCTCAAGGTCTGTGGAATAGCTTGTCAGGCCCTAGGGATGTATCCACACTTATTTGCTTTAAGACAGAAAGCGCCTCCTCCTCTTTAATCTGTATCAGTTCCATGACCCCTCTGCTGGCTTTTCTAACTTCCCTTGACTCTGTGCAATTTTCCCGAGTAAATACTAATACAAAATACCCATTTAAGATCACCTCCATCTCTCTTTGGGTCCATACAAAGCTGGCCACTCTGATCATCTAGGGGGCCAATTTTGTCCCTTATTATCCTTTTGCTCTTAATATACCTGTAGAAAGCCATAGGTATTTCCTTCATACTGACTGCAAAAGCAAACCAAATAATCTTTTAGCCTTCCTGATTTCTTTCTGGAGATTTTTCTTGGACTTTATACTCTTCAAGTGCCTAATTTATTCCAATACCTTACCTATAACTGCTATACACCTCTCTCTCTTCTTCTGAACCAATTCCCCAATATCCCATGAAAACCAAGCTTCGCTGTACCTGCTAACCTTGCTTTTAATCCTGACAGGAACATACAAACTCTGTACTCTCAAAATCTCACCTTTGAAGGTTCTCCACTTACTTCGTACATCCTTTCCCGAAAACAATTTATCCCAATCCACGCATTCTAGATCCTTTCTCATTTTCTCAAAATTTACCTTTCTCCAGTTTAGAATCACAACCCGACGCCCAGGCCTATCCTTCCCCATAATTATCTTGAAACTTATGGCATTATGATCACTGGACCCAAAATGTTCTCCTTCTGTCACCTGTCCTGTCTCATTCCCTAATAGGAGATCCAGCAAAGCACTCTCTCCAGTTGGCACCTCCATAAATTGATTTAGAAAACTTTCCTGAAAACATTTGGCAAACTCCAAGCCTTCCAGCCCTTTTACAGTATGGGAGTACAATATGTGGAAAATTAAAATTCTCCTTGTTTCCTGCAACTATCTCTCTACAGATTTGCTCCTCCAATTCTCATTGACAATTGAATGGTCTATAATGGAACTCCATGAGTGTGGTAATACCTTTCTTCTGCTCCACCCATATAGCCTCAGTAGATGAGCCCATTGGTCTGTCCTGCCTGAGCACAACGGTTCGGTAATATCTTCCCCGATGAGCAATACCACTCCTTCCCATTTCAACCCTCATCTGAACCCATGGAAGCCCAGAAAATTGAGCTACCAGTCCTGCCCATCCTGCAAGCAAGTTTCACTAATGGCCACAATGTCATAATTACACATGCTAATCCACCCTCTCTGCTGGTCTGCCTTTCCTACAATACTTGCATTGAAATAGATGCTCCTGAGAACATTTCCATTACATACATCTTTTGATCTCTAATGTTTCACGTTATTTTTTTTTCCTTCTCCACTCCCAAATCTGCTCTGGCACTTTGGTTCCCATCCCACTGCAAATCTAGTTTAAACCCTTCCCCCCCCACCACCCCCCCAGAGCAGCACTAGCAAACCTTCCCACAATGCTATTTGTCCCACTCCAGTTCAGATGCAAACCGCCCCATTGGAACTGATCCAAGATTCCCTTGAAGAGAGCCCAATGATCCAGAAACCTGAAGCCATCCCTCCTACACCATGTCTTTAGTCATGTGTTAGGCTGCATTATTTTCCTATTTCCAGCCACAGTAGCACATGGCACAGGTAGCAATCCTGAGATCACAGCACTAGAGGTCCTGTCCTTTAAATTTGCGTCTAGCTCCCTGAACTCTCTTTGCAGGACCTCATCATCCTTCCTACCTATGCCATTAGTCCTGACATGGATCAAGACATTTGATGCCATGACATCACATCCCTGCAATTGTTTTTCCTGTGGGCCAGGCATGTCTTCCTTATTGTTAGTGCAAAAAACTGCACTCAAGCATTGGTGATGTATCTTCACCTTTGCTACATAAAGGCACTGTTTGACCTACTGAGTTTCTCCACTTAACCACGGTGTCAACAGAATCCTGTGTTTTACCACCATATTCAAGGAAAGATGCAAAAGATAGAAATATAAACAAACTGACTATGCAATACAGAAAAAAATAAATATTAAATCATGTGCAAAGCAAGAGTGGTTAAATGAGTCTCTGATTAAGTTTGTTGTTCAGAGTTGGATGGTGGTGGGGTAGCAACTGTTCCTGAACCTGGTGTTATGAGTCTTGTGGCACCTATACCTCTTTCCTGATGTCAGCAGTGAGACCAGAGCATGCCTTGGGTTGTATGGATACTTGATTGATGCTGCTCTCCAGTGGCAGTGTTCCATATAGATTTTCTCAATAGGGCAGAGAGTTTTGCCTGAGATGCACTGGGCTGTGACCACTATTTTTGCAGAGCTTTCCATTCAGCAGTATTAGTACCCCATACCAGGCTGTGATGCAGTCAGTCAGCACACTTTCCATTACACATATGTGGAAGTTTGCCATGGTTTTTGAGCTACTGAATCTCTGAAAACTCCTGAAGAAACAGCACTGACGAGCTTTCTTCATGATGACATTAGTGTGTTGAGTCCAAGAAAGATTCTCTGAGATAGTGCCTCCCTGGAATTTAAATTTACTCATCCTCTCTGATCCCCCAATAATTACTGAATCATACCTCTGGTTTTCTCTTCCTAAAGACCACAAACATATCCTTGGTTTTGGTGACATTGAGTGACAGGTTGTTGTTAGTACACCATTCAGCCAAGTTTTCAATCTCCCTCCTTTTCTTTGGCTTGGCTTCGCGGACGAAGATTTATGGAGGGGGTAAAAAGTCCACGTCAGCTGCAGGCTCGTTTGTGGCTGACAAGTCCGATGCGGGACAGGCAGACACGGTTGCAGCGGTTGCAGGGGAAAATTGGTTGGTTGGGGTTGGGTGTTGGGTTTTTCCTCCTTTGCCTTTTGTCAGTGAGATCTCCCTCCTATATGCTGACTATTCACCCCTTTATATACAACCAGCTGCTGTGGTATTCATCAGCAAATCTGTAGATGATTTTGTGGTGGTACTGAGGTACACAGTCATAGGTGTAAAGTGAAAAGAGCAGGGGGCTAAGAACGCAGCCCTGTGGTGCTCCACTACTGAAGGGGATAGGGGAGGAGATATCTTTAGCAATCTCACTGATTAGGATCTGTGGGTGAGGAAATTCAGGATCCAGTAACACAGTGGGTACTGAGGCCCAGGTTTTGGAGTTTACTGATCGGTTTTGAGGGGATGATGGTATTGAATGCCAAATTCTAGCTGATAGATTTGCTCAGTGTCTCCACTTATGATCCCACAATGATCCCCCAGCTACCACCAATATGTAACCTGCTGTACCAAAGGTCCCACCACACTTGATCACTGCTACACCAAGTTAAGGAAGTTACACCATTCTTTCCAGAGACTGCATTTTGGCAAGTCAGATCATCTGGCTGTGCTCCTTCCGCCTTCATACAGACAGTGCCTAAAAAGAGAAACTCCAGATATCAGGACTGCTAGAAAGTTGTTGCAGAACACTGGAGAATGGTTGTAGGACTTCCTCGATTCAACGGATTGGGTGGTGTTCAAGGACTAAACTGAGGTTCTGAATGATTACAACAGAGCTGAAACAAACTTAATCAAAACAGCTCTGGACAAGTGTGTCCCAACTAATTATTCAGGGTTTTCCCAACCAGAAGCCTGTAATAACAATGTAATCCAGAACCTGCTGAAAGCCATATCACACCCATTTAGGTTCAGAGATCCATATCATGACAGAAGGAGCATATTAGGTTGGGCGGGGGTGGGGGGCAGAGATGGAAGTGTGACTCAGGCGGGCGAGGGGAGAGACGGCAGTGCGACTTGTGTGGGCGTGGGGGAGAGAGACGGCAGTGTAACTCAGGTGGGTGGGGAGGGGAGAGGCGGCAGCATGACTCGGGTGGGCGGAGGGGAGAGACAGCAGCACGACTTAGGTGGGCGAGGGGGAGAGAGACACCAGTGCGACTGGAAGGGGTGGCAGCACAATTTGGATAGGCTTAAATCTGCAGCTGGCTTTTGTTCTGAAATCCAGAAAAATCTGAAATTTGGAACACCCTGTCCCCCAAGAGTTCCGGATAAAGGATTGTGTTCAGGAAAGTTCTTTGATTCACAGTCCTATCTCACTTCTCACTCTTCCAAGTTCACCTGTATCAGAGAATTCTTATGCTGTGCACAGAATTTTCACCAAGCATTGTTGCTTAAAGTTAATTGGTTACCGCTCAGGAAGGTTCTTGTTGGTTTCAAAGAGAGATTTATTGCTTGTTGGACACATACACACAAACTGATTTACTTCCATTAGACTCTTCAGTGTCTTGTTGAAGAAATTTGCCCCATCAGGGTTTTCCAAATGATATCCTCTTCTTCCAGGTCACCAGAGAATTCCTCTTGTTTCCCTTACTTCAGGTGAAATACTCTAGCCAGCCATTTCCTCTTGTAAGGACTACAAGAGTTTTCAACAGGCTGAACTCAAAACTCACAACCCATCTTCCAAAATGGGGTTTCAACAAGCTGAACTCAGAACTCACAACCCATCTTTCAAAATGGGGTTTCAACAAGCTGAACTCAGAACTCACAACCCATCTTCCAAAATGGGGTTTCAACAGGCTGAACTCAGAACTCACAACTCATCTTCCAAAATGGGGTTTCAACAAGCTGAACTCAGAACTCACAACCCGTCTTCCAAAATGAGGTTTCAACAAGCTTCCAAAAGCCACTGTAGAAGTCAATCCTTTCTATGTCTCTCTGTCTCTGTCTCTCTGTTTCTCTGTCTCTCTCTGTCTCTGTGTGTCTCTCTCTTTCTCTGACTCTCTCTCTCATTAGCCGCTTTCAGGTGGAATCGCTGGGATAATGCGGCTCCGGAGCAAGCTGCGGGTGTCTGCAAAAGGATGTTCAGGTGGCAGCGCTAAAGGCGTTGTTCTGCCACCTGAAAGGTCTGCAGCAGGGACAGGTGCCACAGACCAAACGCCGGCCCCTGAGCTGGGGCAGGGGCAGCCGTCTGACAGCTCCCCTCCCTGCTGCCAACAGCCCCCCTCCCCACTGCCAACCCAGTGTGGGACTATGGGGGTGGAGCGGCTGGCGTGGAACTACGGGATTGGGGTGGCCGGCATGGGACTACAATGCTCGGGTGACTGGCGTGGGACTACGGGGCTGGAGTGGCCAGAGCGGGACTATGGAGCTAGAGCGGCCAGCATGGGGCTACAGGGCTTGGGCAAATGACATGGCTCCAGCCCCAAAGTACCACACCAGCCACTCTAGCCCTGATGTCCCATGCCAGGGGGTTGTCAGGCAATGGGGAGGGGGACAATCAGGCACAAGGAGTTGGGTCGCTGGCTGACTGTCATCAGCCTGCCCACTACTAGGCACTTGAAATCTGCTTGCTGCTTTGCCTTGCAATGGGGAAGCTCTCGGAAGTTGAGAATATACTTTGCTGAGATGGGTTGAATAAGTGCTCCTCGGGGACGGGTTTTCCACTTTCAGGTGGCCTCCCAACAGCTGCATTTGGATATTTTAGGTGGCTTTACATTTGGGTATTCTGCCAACTGAAAGCGGCTTTAGATAAAGCCTGTTTGTCTTTTCCTGTCTTTCTGCTTGCAAAACCATATGACCTTCGAAGCTCTAGACCCAATCTTCTGAGCCTGTTCATCTGCTGTTTTCAAAACAATAATCCATTACTCCACAGCATCAGTCCAATTAACAGCTACTTGTGAAGTCTCTATAGGCATTCTTCAAAGCCTCAACATCACTGGTGCCTCAATATCTCACTTACAGCAAAACTCTTGCATTTTAAATGAGATCTGTTCTGTGAAGTGTTTGTTTGTTTGTAACCTACTCTAAACCACCACAGTCTATCTCCTTTAAAAACATATTTACATTTAATATAAAATATAATATACCCGTCACAGGAGAATATTTTCTGGAGATAACACACTAATGGCATCATGAAGAAATACACATCAGGGTCTCTACTTCCTCAGGAGTTTGTGTGTGAAGTTTTGGTATGGCATCAGAAACCCTGGCAAATTTCTACAGAGGTGTGGTGGAATGTGGGCTGACTGGCTGCATCACTGTTTGGCACGTGGACACCAATACCCCCGAGCATAAAGCCCTGCAAAAGGTAGCGCACACAGCTCAGGATATAAAAGCAAACCTCTTGCTACCATTGAGAAAACCTACAAGTATCACGACCATTGGAGAACAGCAGCAATCATCAAAGACCCACACCACCCAGCATACGCTCTGTATTCGCTGTTACCATCAGGAAAGAGGTATACATGCCACAAGACTCACACCACCAGGTTCAGAAATAGCTGCTACCCCTTCACCATCAGACTTCTCAACAATCAGGGACTCGTTACTTTTGAACTTTATTGTTTTTTTCCTCTCTGTATTGTACAGTCAGTTGTTTACATTTTGTTACTTGTTTACATGCGTACATTGCGTACCTTTTTTTTGCACGATCAATAAGTGGTAATTTTGCAACCCCTGCAGGAAAAAGAATCTCAAGGTTGTATATGATGTCATGCATGTACTCTTACAATAAATCTGAAATCTGAATCTGAATCCAAAGAGCAACTGATGTATGCATCTTTGGTGTCCATGTGTTCCGGGTTTTGTGTACAACCAGTGAGATGGCATCTCTATAGACCTTTTGCTGAGGTAGGCAAATTGGAATGGAACCATGTTACTGCTCAAACAGGAACTGATATGCTTCAACACCAACTTCTCAAAACATTTCATCACTGTGTGTGTGAGTGCCACTGGTCTGTAGTCATTAGCCCCTTTTCCAGTGGCATCCCAGTTAATTGGCTGTGCAGTGTCCTGGCATAAGAAGCCATTTGTGCTGTTTCCACTCGGCCACTCTTAACTGGGACACATCTCATCCCCGGGGATTGGAGTGTTCTACCTTCAACCGGAAATGCTGTCCCTTTTACACTGGTTTTATCAGCTCGTCGGTGTCAGCAAATGCTGGGGATATGAGTAGGGGATCGAAGTGATTAATTCCTGGCGTGAAATTATGTCATTTGACCCCAGCATGCTGACAGTTTTCTTTTTCCTCTGGTCCATGTCCCAGTTAATTTCTGGGACAAGGTGCCAATGGAAAAGGGTCATCACACTCTTCTTGGGCACTGGTATTATTGATGCCTGTTTGAAATTGGTAGGTACCACACCCTGCTAGATTGAGATGCTGAAGATATCTGTGAATACATTGGCAAGTTGGTCATCACAGGTTTTCAATACTTAGCTGGGTACTCTGATCAGAATCAATGCTTTCCTTGAATTCACTTTCCTGAGCTTTAATCCCCAGTTTATTGCTTGTCCATTAAGGGGAAGGGGGTGGTGGGGAGGGAGATGATTCACGGTTCAATGTGAATTTCCAGAAATAATTCAAGTTTTCCATAACCCATTCTTTTCTGTTTCTGTTGAGATCATAAAGTTATGGCACACAACTGCAAAATGCAGAGATGCTCAGATTTCAAATCTTAGAGATTTGAGCACATGACATCCTTCCTATAATAAAGGTTGAACCCATGCTGTTCAACATCCTTGTTTGTAGTTTTGTACAGTAGCTGTAGTTTCTGATATTTTATGAATTAGAAGACACCCACGCAGGAGGCATGGATTCATGGAGTGTGAACTGAAATTAGGGTTAAACTGAAATTGGAGTAACTTGACAGGATAGTAACTCACTGAAATTAAAGTGTTCGAAATTAGTAATATCGGTAGGCCCTGAGATTTGGTCCTGTACATCGGCCCTTGTGTAGAAAGGAGGCTCTGCAGGTCTGACTGTCTTCTAAGAGTGAAGGTGTGCTCTGAAAAGAAAGTTGCTAAATGATTTTTAAACTTACAGATGCTTATGACATTTATGGTGCTTGTTATTGTTTGTTGCCATTTATGTGTAAATGGAGTCGCCACAAAGTTGTACTGCTCAAACTTTAGCTTTGCAAAAGTAACATTTTATTATATGCTTCACCATTTATATACATTGAATATCATGAAGTTGCTCTTTTTGTGTAGAAATTAGTTATGTTTATCATAATTGCGTAGGTCTTGGAAATTATCGAGTTGTGACCTCTGGAATCACAGTGGACACAATGAAATAATTATTCAAGGCATTTTTAGAGTGAATCAAATAGATTTACTCTTCATCATCCACAGAACCTTTTAAAAGCTAGAATCACACTCTCGACATGTAATGACATCACATAGTCGGTTCAATGCCTCCTAGAAGTTGTAGTGCCACCATGGTGACGCTACACGCCCCCCCCCCACCCCTCCCCACCAGAAGAGGCAAAAAAGTTTGTTTTTGGAATGTCTGCTGGCTCTACCTGGCTCTATTTGGCGATGGCCACGCACCACAACTATTTTTGAGAAGATCTTCACTCCATGCAAAGTAGCCGAGAAATCCTGAATATTTGGTACCAGATCCGGAATGGTGGCGTCATTAAGCCACCTGTAATCTCCACGTGGCTGCCAATGTCCTTTGTGTTTTGGGACCATATGTAATGGAGATGCCCAATGACGGTTTGACCTATAAATTATGCCTAGTTCCTCCATCTTGGTTAACTCTTCCTTAGCTAAACACAGCTTCTCTGGAGGCAAGTGATGTGTTTTTAGCATGGATAGGATGGCCCTTAGTACAAATGCAGTGAGTAACACCATGCTTTGGCAGAAAATTGTAGAATAGTAATGTTAGGGGAATCTTCCAACTGCTTGGAGAATGCATCTACTGGTTTACCTAATGTTTGAAGACACAGAGCAGGGGTATAGGGGTCTGCCAGAGGAATGGTCTGAAAAGTAGTTCCATCTGTCAGCCGACACCCTTTTAAGTCGATGAGGAATGAATGAGCCTGAAGAAAATCTGCACCAAGCAAAGGGATACTGCTGTATAATGACTGGCCAAGTGTAGAGATAATTCTTGAACTGACATTCATCTTCTTGGGGCCAAAGATTGGAATATTGGAACTTTTAACTGCTCGTAGTTGCAAGTCCAGGGTAGGATGGCATGTGTCAAAACCAGTGGCTGGAAATACACTAACTTCTGAACCCGTGTCCACCAGAACTTTTCATTGGAACAACTGGTCCCATACATACAGTAGGCTTGTAGGTTTCTCGCTAAGTGCCGCAGCCCTTACTAATGGTTGGCCTGGGCGTTTCCTGCAAATGAACAGGGTGGAAGGCACTCCTGTGATAATAACACCAAGATGAGGTGTTCACAGGCTGCTTGTTGTTTTGGGATGTTGTCTGCTTGTAGGGAGTGTTGTGTTAAGAGCACTAGAGTATGACACAGGATTAATATTGGAGGGGTTGGTTGTGCAGACTTGTCTTTTCTTGCTGTGCTTTTTAGTCAGCCATAGAATGTCTGCCTCTACCACTACAGCCCTTGGGTCTTCAAATTGACACTTGGATAACAAGAGCATAATATCATCTGACATTTGCTCTAAAAAGAGCTGCTCGAATAACATATTTGGACTTTCGCCAAATGCTAGGAACAGATCTCCCAACCCACCGAGATGTAATAGTTTGGCTGCCCTTCCCCTACGGGACATATCATATACTTCTAATAAAAGTTCTTTTAAAGCATCCTTGAGTAAACTATACTTCTCCAAATGCTCGTAGATCCTCTCCTTAAGACTCTTCTCCATTAGTTTGCACTCCACTGACGTAAGACTCAAGTCTATAATTCCCAGGATTTTCCCTATTACCTTTTTTCAACAAGGGGACTACATTTGCCATTCTCTAATCCTCCAGCAACTCCCCTGTGGCTAAAGAAGATTCAAAGATCTTAGCTACTGCTCCAGCTATCTCTTCTCTCACTTCCCACAGCAACTTGGGGTATATCGCGTATGGCCTCGAAGACATATCAATCTTCTTTTTTTTAAGAAGATCCAACACATCCTCTTGCTTAATCTTCACATTGTCCAGTATGCAAGTCTGTTCTATTTCGACCTCACCCTGATCGAAGTACTTTTCTCGTGAATACTGAAACAAAGTATTCATTTAGGACCTCCCCAACCTTCTCCATCTCTAGGCACAGGTTGCCTTCTTCATCCTTCAGCGGCTTCACCTTTATTCTTATCATCTGTTCTTCACACATGAATAGAATGCCTTGGGGTTCTCCTTAATCCTACTTGCTAAGGGTTCAAAGGGTATGAGCTCTCCTAAGTTCATTCTTAAAGTCTTTCCTGGTTATCATATACTTCTCATGAGCCCTTCCTGTTTCCTATATCTAATGTATGCTTCCTTCTTCCTCTTGTCTAGCTGTCTCACCTGCTTCATCAACTATGGTTCCCTTTCCCTACCATCTTTTCCCTGTTCCAATGGGACAAACCTATCCTGAACCCAGCACAAGAGGTCCCTAAACTTCCTTCACATTCTATGGTTTCCCACTTGAACATCTGTTTTCAATGTACTTTCACTAGTTTCTGCCTCATCCCTTCATAATTAGCCCTTCCTCAGTTAAACATTTTCCCATTTTGTCTGCTTTTATCCTTTTCCATAGCTATGCTAAAACTCAGGGAGTAGTGGTAACTCTCACCAAAATGCTCCCCCAACTAAGTGGTCCACCACCTGAAATCTATCTATCCCTCTTGCAGTCAGGAAGTGCCAATATTAGGTAAGTTAAAATTACCCATAACATAGAAACATAAACATAGAAGATAGGAGCAGGAGTAGGTCATTCGACCCTTCGAGCCTGCTCCACCATTCAACGAGATCATGGCTGATCTCAAAGTTCAGTACCCCGTCCCCGCCTTCTCTCCATAACCTTTAATACCCTTATACTGAAGAAATAGATCTAATTCCCTCTTAAATATATTTAATGAACCTGCCTCTACTGCCCTCTGTGGCAATGAATTCCACAGATTCACCACCCTCTGGGTAAAGAAATTCCTCCTCATCTCGGTCCTAAATGGTTTGCCTATTATCCTCAAACCATGGCCCCGGGTTCTGGATTTTCCCATCATTGGAAATATCCCATCTGCATCCATTCTGTCCAGTCCTGCCAGAATTTTATAGGTCTCTATGAGATCCCCTCTCAATCTTCTAAACTCCAGGGAGTACAATACCAATTTGCGCAATCTTTCCTCATAAGTCATTCCTGCCATTCCAGGTATCAGTCTGGTGAATCGCCTCTGCACTCCCTCCATTGCAAGAACATCCTTCCTTAGATAAGGTGACCAAAACTGCACACAATACTCCAGGTGTGATCTTACCAAGGCCCTGTATTTCCTGCATCATTCCAAAATCTGCCTGCTTATCTCCTCTTGGTGTCTTGAGGGCTATTTAGGGGCCTATAGACTGATCCTAGTACAGTGATTGCTCCCTTCCTATTTCTGACTTCCAGCCTGCTACAATACAATTTGGGCCATTATTCTTTTGTTCAATAGTTTGCTATTTTTCACTTTTTACTGCATGTAAATTGACTGGCAAAATCATTTATGTTGCAACAGTAATTGTGTTTCAATAAATGTGCGATTAGCTTTGAGATTCTTGAAATGTTATGCATGCTTCATGTAATTGGAAATTTGTTTTACATGCACTAACATAAAATGAATGCTGTGTATCTGTGCAGAGGTCAGATTGTGTGGTTGTTGAGCTGCCCTTGTGAAATATTTCAAAATAGATGTAGGTGAACAAGAAAATCAGCAGGTGCTTGGGTCTCGTGCAGCTTACAAAAGTCACACAGCATCTATAGAAGTCAAATGTAGTTGACGGTTCAGCCCCGACCCCTTCCTTAGGATGGATTCATTGTTTGTTTATAATAGCACTTAGATAGTTCACTTGCCAACAATACACACAACCTAAATTGATGCTAGCATTTGATTTTCAAAACAATAAGAGCTAACAGCTGTTTAATGTTTTTGCTCTTCTGAATCAATGTCTGTAATGATACAGAACAATTATTGAAGTGATTCCTACTGCTTGTTTGAATGACTGAATTAGCAAAAAAACCCTTTGATGAACAGACTTAGGCTTTTTGATGGAAAAGGATTTGTGGCAGGTAAGGCTGCAACTAACTAAACAATTCCACAATGTTATCATATGGAAGGCAGAAATCAGTGCTTTTGTTGACTAAACAAACCTTGATTCATTAGAAGAATGACTTTTTAAGTCTTCAAATTTGAGCTGCTTAATTTCTCATTTTCCCATTCAAGATAAGGAAGGCTAAAGGGAATATTCATCTCCTCCCCCTCAAACCTTGGCCTTGAGGTGGTGGTGGGGGGTGGGGTGGGAGTGGATGGGAGGGGTAAGGTGGAAAGGAATTTGTCACATCAGAATGAGCCTCATTATCTAACATAGTTTTTTTAAATGTTATCAGTACAAGTCATCACAAAATTGTACTGAACTAATCTCTTTGAATTGTTCTGTTGATCATTGGATTCAAGTCATAGAATCAGTCTTATCTGGCCAACCCTGATTCCCTCTTAACATCCTCATCTCATCAGAGGAAATTGATAATATAAACAGAAATTGTTGGAAGCATTCAGCAGATCAAGCAACAGCTGAATGAGAAACAGCCAATGTTTCAGGTCCAGAATCCTTCATCAGAGCTAGGAAAAGAAAGAAAACAAGTTAGTTTTCAATGGGAGAGAAAATGGGGAGGAATATCTCTAAAAGGGCGAGTTGAAATGGATTAATGGAAGCACATTAAGTTTCTTTGACTGTGTAATGTCTCCGAAGGTCAGTCCACACAAATAGGAAAAGAAATAATGAACCAAATTGATGAAGGCAGAAAAAGCCAGTTCTGATACAAAAACAAAGAGTAAACTCACTGGAGAATTTTATATTACCTGGAAGACTGCATCATACTCAGATAAAAGACAGGGTGTTGTTATTCAAGCTTGTGTTGGATCTTGTTGAAACACAGAGGCTTGGGGGGCGTGGCAAGATGGCGTAAGGATCAGACATGCCTTCCAGTCCTCTCCTGACTCTATCTTATTGTTTTGTCTAGAAATGCCCGTTAAAATTCTTTAAAAGTTTAGATAATTTCAGTGCTGTTAATTTAACTTATGATGGTACAATTGGTGGAAAAGAGCAAAAAAAAACGACAACAGATCATCAAAAAATTACATTTTTCAAAAGTTCAAGTTTTGGAGCCTACCTACAGGAAAGACACCGGGACTCAGCGTGAAATGGATCCCAGGAGAGAGGTACATTGTTCGGATGTAGAGCTCTATGTTACATCGGTAGAGCCCCCTAAAGAGGGCGCCAAACAGCCTTTAGAACAAAGAGTTACTCAAAAGGCATTTGTCAACTGTAGAGATGGCGCTGCAAACTGCATCTCTTGAGATAAAAGAACCTATACAACTTGATGTACTGGGAGAACTTAATACATTATGGACTGGGGAAAACCCCGGCCAGCGTCCTCCAGTTATTGCTGGAGAGGCTGTGGCTGGGGTTTCCACATGTAGTCATACTACAAGGAAGGCAACCAGAATGAAGGAAGAAACAGAAGATCCTTTGGTTATGCAGAAGAAGCAGGAATCTGTTGAGCCAAAATCTCTTCCAATTGAAAAGATTTTTATGAATCTTGAATCTAAATTATCTTATACAATGCAGGGATTATCCAAGATTATGACTGAACTTGGTACTAGGTTTAATACTCTGGTGAAAATACATTCTCAACAGATGGCTGAGTTTGGAGCTTTTAAGCTTTAAGTGAGAGATAAATTTAATTCGTGTGAAGAAGATAGAGACGAAATACGGGATCAAGTTTTTGATGTGACCAAAATGGTCGAAGACTTACAAACTCAAAATAAAAATTTGGTGAAAAAGATTGATTATTTGGAAAACCAATCCAGACGGAACAATATAAAGATTATTGGTTTGCCGGAAGGTATGGAGGGACCAGACCCAAGAAAAATTTTTACTGAATGGATTCCGCAGGTGCTGGGTCAAGAACATTTCCCGGGAGGTATAATACTGGAACGTGCTCACAGAGCCTTGCGTAGAAGACATATTTCAGGTCAAAGTCCAAGACCTGTTTTGGTTTGTTGCTTGAATTATTACGACAGAGAAATAATTTTACGAGTGGCTATTAGAAATGCACAACAGAGAAAATCACCCTTGATGATTCAAAATAATCGAGTTTTCTTCTATGCGGATTTGAGTCAAGAAGTTATGTTCCAACGACGGGAATTCAATCCTGCTAAAGAGTTGTTGTGGAAGAAAGGTTACAAGGCAACCTTTAGATATCCAGTTGTTTTGAAGGTTTTCCAAGATGGTTACCAACCAAAGTTCTTTGATTCTCCAAAGGAAGCTATAGCATTTGCTCAAGAGCTGCCAATTACTCAGTTTCAAAGAGCCGTGCTCCAAGAGGGAATGGTTGTAATGGTGACTCGGCAGTTGGAGCTGATTAAAAGAAGAGTTGTCCTTTTTTTTTCTAATGTTTTTCATAAAAAAAAAGGAATATTAAATAATGATGATGTTAGTTTAAGATGAAGTGAGAGTTGGGGGAGAGAACTGGATAGGCACTATTTCCTGAAAGTTATCTGCTACGTGTGAGTTATCTCACACTCATTTTTTTTTTTGGGAGTTACCGCATTGCGCGGTTTAGACGGGAGGGGGTATTTTTAACCTCCTACTCGTTTTTTTTCCCTTTTTTTTTGTATTATTAAATTAAAGAGTGAAGGGGGTTTTTTTTGTTTAAATATTTAAAAAAAGCATAAGAAAGTATTTGATTGTTTAAAAAACTAAAAATTGATGTGTTTTTTTTTGTAAAGTTTATTCAGTAGATAAGGAATATCTGAAATTTAAATGTGAATGGGATGGATAAGTTTTTTTTTATTTTTTCTTTAACTTTAAGGTAAAAGGAGTGGTAATTTTGGTGTATATTATTTTGCTATTTTAGTTATAGAACGAAGGGAATAATGGTGAAAGTTATAAATTGAATTGTACAATTCTTAATGAGGCTTGAATTTTGTTTGTGGTTTATGCTCCATTTGTTGAAGATATAGATTTCGTTGTAGATGTGTTTTTATTATTTGGATATCTGAATTTTAACGTAATGATTGGGGATATTTAAATGTGGTATTGGAGCTTTTATTGGATAACTATTCATGAGTAAAAGGGAAAAATGGTGGAAGAGTACTAAAATTGAATTGTACAATGCTTAATGAGGTTTGAATTTTGTTTTAAGATGGTGGTTTATGTGACTAATATGATGATAGATGTGAAGTTAGTTGATATTTGGTGAATGTTTATCTCTATAGAGAAAGTTTTTTTTCATGCTGCAATTTTTTTTAAGAATTGATTATTGTTTAAGAATTTTTGATCGATAATGTTACTAACTTTACTAATTTTTTATATTAAGTTTGAGTTAAATATATGTTTCATCTTAACTCCGTTTGTTAAATATATGCATTTAAGTTTGATTTAAATATGTGTTTTAATTCTGATATCTTAGTATTAATTACTTTTTTTTGTTAGTATTTTAATCGGTTATGTTTTTGGTTTTTTTTGTAAGTGGGTTTTTTTCTCTCACATATATTATTAATTTTATTAATTCTTCACTCTTTATTTTGGGGGAAAGGGGGGGTTGGACTAATTTGAGTTGGGTTATTAATGTGTAATAATTATTGGGGAGGGTATAGTTTATTTAGATTACTGATACTGTATTGTAATTTTATTATTTTATTCTTAATTTTTTTTAATGTAATCCTATATGTTATTCATGTTATAAAATCTTAAATAAAGTTTTAAAAAAAGCACAGAGGCTTGAACAGCCCCTTAATTAAGAAAAACACAAGGGCTGCAAATGTTAGAATCTTAAGCAAACAATACGTTGTGGGAAGAACTCAGCAGGTCAGGCAGTGTCCATGGGTAGAAATGGCCAGTCAACATTTCAAGTCTGAACCCTCTATCAAGATGAAAGTAAAAGGGGTTGATATAATAAAGGGGGAAAGAAGCTGTGGAAGGGGCAAAGGAGTGACCTACCTGGAGAATGATCCTCATACACCACGCTGCTGTTCATTGACCAGCGTGGCATTTAATGTGATAATGCTCCAGAAGCTAGTGGAGAAGCTGTCCTTGATGGGACTCGACAACCCTCTCTAAGCCCTTTTATAGAGTAAAGGAATGCAACTCCAAAATGTCAACTCCAATCCTTCCAGGGGGTAGACCCAGCAATGCAGCGTAATATTCCACCTCGCTTCATAAATGAACAGCCGCTGCAAACGGCGATGATAGCGTCAGCCCACATCTCAAGATCTAACAAAGCTGTTTAGTGAATCTGCACTGAACAATTTGCATCAGGCAGAGCTCTGGGTAATTCCTGCAGACATTTGTCTAATGAGCCTCCCCTGAAGTCGTTGCTACTGCGACTGTTTGTGCTAGTTCTCCCCACCTTGACACCCATGCACATGGAAGAATTTATCTCCTCTCAGGGATGCACGGCTGAACACTAATTTTGGGCTGACTTCAAAAGCCACGGTTCTAGTCTCTCCTTCCCCTATTCTCTCCCTCCCCCATCAGTCACCCCAAGAGAGAACTCTGCAGTCGGGAGTTGGAGGAGGAAATGGAAGGCAAGCCCAAGGAGGAGCACCCTGTCAGCTTCATCTGCTGGAGAGGTGGTGCTGAGAGAGTGTGCCGGACACAAGGTAGAGCTGAAACGCATCCCTAGGGACCGCAGGCGCTCCTCTCTCCTGCTCTGGCTGGTGGTGGTTGAACTATGAACCTCCTTCCCGCCCTCCCTCCAACCAACCAACCTAAATCGTGTGGTCAGGATTCATCACCCCTTTCAGCAACATGTCACCTGTTGGCTGGGGTGCAATAGGAGAGAGGTGAAGTGCAGTAAATGGCCTTCCCCTTGAGCTCATGGATGAATCTGCTTCCCTCTTCCCTCCCTCCCCACCCTCCAAACAACTAGCCTAAATCTTGTTGGGGATGCTTCCCTCCCTCCCCCACCAGATTCCCCATCTCCAAGAGAGAGCTCTGCAGTCGGTGGGGGGGGGGGGGGGGGGGGTTGATGAGACTGTGCACTAGTTCACTAGTTTTCTTCTCCTGCAGTCCTTGTCTCTCAGAATGATCAATGACCGACTTTGTTACCCATAATCCCACTCGAAACTGGAACTGCTCTGTGTTTTCCAGAGTGGTTCCAGCTGCATGGAAGATTATGGGCAATGAAGACGGCCATTGCTCGCCATGCATTTATGTCATCTCGTTGATGGGTGGTGCCACGGCAACAGTCATCTATGGTGGCTTTTGAGGATGTACCGAGGTGCCACTCTGCATAACAGGAACACTGGATTGACCTTTTAGGGATGCTCTATAAAAAGGTAAGTTCAGGTTTTTTCCTGTGGATGGAGCAGAGGCCCTCCATAAAAAAAAAACAAGGATTCTGGGCTCCATATGGAAAGGCCACAGTCTGCCTGGGTTGGCTGTAAAATGTTGAGCATCATAATGGTGAGAACTGGTGCACCTCAGGGCACTTATGCTCAGCCCGCTCCTGTTCACACTACTGACCCATAACTGCGATGCCATATTCAGCTTCAACAGAGTCATCAGGTTTGCAGATGACATAACAATAGTTGGTCTCATCAACAACAACAATGAGTTACAACACAGAGAAGAGGAGTCTCAATAAGGCAAGCCAAAGGAAATGACTGGACTTCAGGAGGTCCAGGGACAATGACCCTCCACCACATGTTAATACCTCAGTAGCAGAGAGAATGAAGAGTATCCAGTTCCTCGGAGTCCATTTAAGAAGTGACCTATCCTGGGCACACAACATTTCTTCACTTGTCAGGAAGGAGCAACAGGGACTGCAGTTCCTTTGAAGGCTGAGGCAATCAACGTCAACTTTCTAGAGGAGTTATATCTTGGCTGGTGGCATCGTAGTGTGGTATGGTGGTTGTATAACTTGAATCGGAGCTCAATCCACAGGACCATAAAAGAGGCCGAGAGGATTACTGGGATCTCCTCCCATTGATGTGATTTGCTGAGTTTGTTGTTGCCTTTGGTAAACTTGTACCTCTCACTTTGTTCATTTTAGATTGGTCACAGTGTTTGAGCTACCGAAAGAAAATAGACACACACACCGAGAGCACTTCAGATTATACAAATGTTTATTACAAATTCAAAAGCTGATTTCAAACTACAATATGCAAGCCCTTCCCAACTATACTTATCAACGCCTGGACTGGTCCCAACTGCTGAAGCGAGGCAACGACTGCACACTTGTAGTAGGTAGTCAGGGTGCCGGTAGCAGCTTCTCCACCTTCCCCGACCGGGACGTTGGCTGGACTCTAGAAGTTCTTCTTGCTGAGAGATGTTGCCACCTCTCGGAGAGTCTCAAACTTCAGCAGCGGGACCATGGCTTATATTACCCAAAAATTGCTTACCCAAGCACCTCTACCCAGCACAGCAAGAAAGATAAGCGAGGAAGCTAGCATGCTAGGCTTCTATCGAATAACATAATTTTCAGCTTATCACTTTGAATACAATGGTTTATTTTGCATCAAGGCTAGGCCTCTGACAGTCTGTGACCAAAACAAGCAGGAAGATTAAATGTTCTTGGTACACAGATGTCCTTTTGTCAGATAACAGCATCTCTGGCCCCTCGGTGGAATTTAGCTTATGTCTGCTGATTCTAAAACACAAGCAGGTTCTCAGCCTTGCAGAATCAAAGGCTGTAAAAGTAAAAAGCACGGTTAGAATCTTCCATTACAGTTGTTTAATGAGGACTCACAAAATCCCACATACACAGCATTTTCCAGCTATTCCCACCAGGAAAAATGATGCAGAAATATTGAGGCAAAACCACCTGAATGAGGAAAAGCTTCTTCCCACTGGCAATGAGACTATTGAATGACTGCTAAAATAACTCTCTGTGTCTCTACTATTTATTAATAATATTTATTTTATATATATATCTATTTAAAAATATATACATGTGTACTGTGTATATGTATCGTTTGTCAGTATGCAAGTTATGTCTATACATGATTTTGTGCTGTGTACCAGCGAACGCTGTCTCATCAGGTTGGACTGCTACAATCGGATGACAAATAAACTTGAACTTGATAGAGCATTGTACATATGGTATGAGATATGCAGGGGCTGGTAGAAGAAGAGACCACTGGGAATTGGCAGGAGGAAAAGGGTGAAAGAAAAGTTAGAGAGAAAAGTAGGTACAAGAGTAGGGAAAGAAGAAATGGAAACAGAGGAACCAGTTGACAGTGGGGGTTTCCTAAAATTGAAAGCAAAACAATGTTTATGCCATTAGGTTTCAGATTATTCAGGAAGAATATGATGTGTTATTCCTTAAGTTTATAATTGGCCTCTCCTTGACAATGGATGAGACTGAGGACAGACATATCTATGTAAGAATGGTTGGGGGTTGGATGGGAGGGTGGTGGTTGAAGTGTCTGGTGACAAGAAGTTCAAGTTTAGACCCATTAAGTTTAAGTGTTCAGTGATCACCCAATCTGTCTCTTACTTCGTCTGTTCTACTCAAGTCACCCACCTCTGAATTAACAAAATCTGCATTTTCACCACTCTTTGATAATGAAGTTTATTTTGAATTTCTGTATTGAATTTTTTGATCATTTGATAATTATCTCTTTTTAATTATTTTTTAAAAATAATAATCTAATGTTAAATTCTTAGGGAGTTGTAGGATTTCACTCATTTTTATATAAATTGTGATGAAGCTAAGTAGATGCCAAAATCAAGCAGTGCTCTCAATCAAATTCCTGTGACTTGCAAGTCATTTTCTTGCATGGGAAATAAAAGAGGTGCTGATTATGGAGCAGCTTGTGCCACACTTGTACCTCTCCCACAAGTCACCAGCAGCTCACTGCCGATATGTGTCGTTCAGCCATAGAGCCCCTCACTGGTCCACCACCATGGTCACTGACCTTGGGGTTGTCTCCACTACTTCTCCTTCTCCATGGGGAGGGGGGAGGGGGCTGTTATTCTTCCTGTTTCTGGTGGAAACAGAGTCTACAACCTGGAGTCTACAACCTCTCGTGGTCGTTGCCGAGCGTAGGCACTGCCATCATAGATCAAGACCTAGTGGTCCCAGGTTTTTAAATAATACACCGTTGACTCATTTAACAGACTGTATGGAGCTAATGGCATTAGGATAGGACTGGACAGAAGGACCCTTGTGGGGATGTGTTGTGTCTCTGCTCCCAGTGGAGACACAGAATGCCATGAAAAAGCTATTTGAAAAATGACAGCTTCCACAACTTATTGTAAGCAAAATAGTATATTCTAGTACAGGATGGAACACAAGCAACAGATTTGGTAGAGATTAAATTTATGGAGCCTGGGAATGAGAGATAATCTAGAAGAGTTGTGAAATTTTCATGACTAACGAAGTCTTCATTGAGGGTTTCTGCAATTGGGACAAATATTAAAATAGGTTGCATTACAAAGGTAGTTATTGAGTCAGAAGCTAAACCTTTCACACAAGGGGGTTAATTTAATGGTGCAGATTTGAAGTTGTGATTGAGGAGGACTTTAGTTTGCTATTGATTCACCAAAAAAATGTGGCTTACCAGTGACATGCATTTAGACAAGCAAAATGACAACCAGGAGACAGAGGAGAGGTCAAAATGTGTAGCCAAGAGAAAATGATGCATCTGAATAATGGCTCTTTCTTCAATGATTGAATACTATTGAGGTAAAGCTTGGTATATAGGACTAGGTGTTACCATCCCTAATGTTTCAATGGAAGAAGTTTAGAGGGGAAAGGGGAGCCACTGATGGAAGTGCTTTCATGATAATTAGTTAAAATTGGAAGCATATGGTCAATTTACCCAAGCTGGACAGCAGCAGGATGGGATTAGAGGAAGTCGGAGTTCAATTATTTTAAAAAGGCAGCAGAGAATTTGGGATGATGAGAGATCATTGTCACATGGTCACACGAGAGATCTTAGTTGTTTAGTGAAGTTAATTTTTGTTTTCGGGGTTGAAATGAAGGAAGAAATTCAGACATGGAATTGTTTGAAAATGAAGTACATATTTAGATAATGTCAAGAAATCCAAGGATTTTAGAGAGCAAAGAATATTTAGAGATGTTCGTATTTTGCAAGGACATTTGAGCTGAGAATTATTTATCAGGTGATGATAGCCTTGAAATGCACAATTCCTGAGGAATCACAATGCCAGCTGATATTAAAGAAATTTGGGTGAACAATTGTTTCTTGACAATAAGATCTATAACCTGGAGCAGAGAGTTTATGGGGACAGTAGCTAGAAACATACAGTTGATACCATCAACCAACCATGGACATGAGTTAAAATGTAATGTGGCAGAAGTCACACAAAGGAACCACACTGCCAGTTATGTTTCCTTTATTATTTTAGCACTTAAAAGTAATTTCATTTGTTCCAAATTGTTTTGGAACATTCTGAAAGAGATATTATAGATTCTATATGTATGACAGAATGGAGATCTTGAATTCTCTATTGAAAAGGCTATTGTTTTTGTTCAATATAATGGACCAGTGGGTTATTGAAAATTACAGTGACAGTGGTTTTCCCTTATGAAGGGCTCAAGCCTGAAATGTTGGTGATGCATCTTTGTCTTTGCTACATAAAGGCATTTTTTGACCTGTTAAGTTTCTCCAGCATTTGTGTGTTTTTTCACTTAACCACGATGTCAACAGAATCTTGTATTTTATCCATGGTTTTCCCTTTTGTTTGAAGTAAGAGATTGAAATTAAGGCACAACAGATTCTGAAAAATTCAAATCGAAAAGCCTTAATGGAACAACTATTGCATTATTAACAGTGTAGTCTATATGCTCATCTACAGTTATATTTTAAATTCTTAGAATGCAGTGTCTTCCACAACAGCCCATTTGGACTGATCAGACATGTAACTTTTATGCGTCACAGTTCCATGCATGGATTTTTGACTATTCTAAGAGAGAACATACCAGCCTTTGCTGTATCAGCACTTAACAATATAGATGGCTGCATATTATGAAGAGAACATGTTTAGATGTTCAGTCATATCTAATTTATCAATCTATATCTCTATACCTTTCCAACATAGTATTTCACTATCATCCCTTTATAATACATAGCATCTTAGCAATTGTTCCCTGATCTTTATTTTGTGATTCATTAGGCTCTTTTACACAGCCACTGAGAAGCAGAAAATATGCAGAAATGTTCTGCTCCACTGGCAGTGTAAACATGCCCTGACGGAACTTATTTGCCAAATTCCATCCCGTAATTTTTCCACCAAGACCCCTAAACAGTTTTACGGAATGGCTGCAGTGTAAAAAAACTGGGCTAATGAATGTGACATTCACCCTCGTTCAAATTCCGCAACAGAGGAAGGCAGTGTAAAAGTGCTTAGGAAGAGTGCTGTGTAAATGACCACACCGGAGATAAGTATGCAAATTTTTTACAGATTTTTTCCATTATTTTTGTTAAAAATCATAATTGATTCATTGACATAGGGACTGAAAAGCCACACGTTTTTTTCTATTCTTAATCTGTGGGTAATGTACTACAGCAAGGCAAACACTTAAACCATGTTAAAACATTCCAAACAAAGCCAATAATTTTTCACAGTGCTCAACAGAGGTATATTCCAATTAAAGTTGAGGACAACAGAATAGGGGATGCGCCATCAATTACTCAAAAGACTATTATAGAGAAACCAATAGGCTTTTATTCACTTAAGAACACAAGCACATCCGTACTGTTTGGTTGTCCTGCACTGAGCTGCAGGGGACTGTGGAATAGTCACCTTTATACAGGAGCCTGTGAGGAGGAGGCCAGATAATTATATATAACAATGATTCACCACAGTAAGGAGAGCTAGATTTCAATAACTTAAAGATAAAGGAAAGCATTAAGGTTAATGCTCATACATGCAAAGAGTAGTGGGAACTTTAAGAGTTGGAGACAAAGAAACACAAAGCAAGGAATAAAGGAAGTTGTTAAACAAGAACATTTGCAGATACTATGATTGTAGTTTACACAAAAATATTGGAGGCACTCAGTAAGTTTTTCAGCATTCTTTATATCGCAAAAATAAAGATATGTAACCACTGTTTCGAGCCTGAGCCCTTCATCAAGGTATGAGTGAAATGCAGGCAGGTGCTGCAATAAAATGTTGGGGAATGGGCAGGGGAGGAGGTAATAGGGTTATTCAGGCACCTCCTGCATTTCACTCATAACCTTGATGAAGGGCTCAGCCCAAAAGCATTGGCCATGTGTCTTTATCTTTGCTACATAAAGAACACTGCATTACTTGCTGAGTTTCTACAACATTTTTGTGTAAACATGAAGAAAGGAAAGACATTATAAAGTAAATTAGTGCACAATATATAAAAACATATTGTGAAAGTTTTTATGAATATACAGTAAAATCCTCGGTATCCAGAAAGCCTACCAGCAAAAAAAAAGTGAGGAAATAAATAAATACATTGAAATAAATAAAAATAAATAAGAATTTAAATAAAAGTTTAAAATAGTGCAATGAAAATACCTGCAAGATTATGCTTTGTAAGCAAAAATAAATTATAGGTATGTGAATAGTTGCATTTCACAAAGAATGATATTGAGCGAAAGGACTGGAATAATCCTAAAATAAAGTGAGTTGGTGCAGCTGACAAGAAAGATACAGTGCATGATAATTACTCCTTTTTGAAATTGCACTTGGCGATGCGATATAAATAGTTCTTTCCTTCGCAGCTCCTAAAATGAAGTGATACACAGTGAAACAATGTGTATCTAAGCACTTTCCTGCCCACTAACTACACATACATCTTTTTGACCTTTTTAATTTTAATGATACAGCAGAGTAAAGGCCCTTTTGGCCCATGAAGCCCATGCCCCCCAATTACATCCAATTAACCTATCAGCCCCATGCGATTTGGAGGGTGAGAGGAAACCAGAGTAGCTAGAGAAAACCACACAAGTCACAGGGAGAAAGTACAAACTTCTCAGAAGCAGCATTGCATTTGAACTCAGGTCACTGACAATTTAATAGCTTTGTGCTTATTGCTATGCTAGCCATACTGCTCAATCAGCACCTACATTGTGAGTTAAAGGACACCCCACTATGTAAATGGAATTTACACAGGAATACTTTGTGCAGAACATGAGCTGCACACCTCCAACACTATTTCACAAATTTATAATGTCATGAAATAAATTGCATACATTTTAAATTTAGACATATTGTACAATAACAGGCCCTTCTGGCCCTCTTGCCTGTGCTTCCCAATTACACCCAATTAATCTACCATGCTGGTACATTTTGAAGGGTGGGAGAAAACCAGAGCACCCTGCAATGAACTGGGGTTCACTGGTAGTGTGTTGTGCTAATGGCTGGCTCCATCCTCATCTGCTCACATATAACCCTGCCTAAACCCAGAACCCTTCCGAAGACTACTGTGATAGGTTATAGATATGATTTTGGGAGATAAATTGGGTTAGGTTTTTTTGTGTAGGTTACATATAAACATTTCAAAACAGATCTCATTTATCTCTGCTCAAGCCAGACAGGCCAGCTCCGAGAGCCTTTGCAAAAACTTTGAAGAATGTTTATAGGGACTGCACAAATGGATTGTTGTTTTGAAAAGCAACAGATGAAAGAACTCTGAGGAATAGGTTCAGAGCCGCAGACTGTCTGGGAGTGCTGCTTGCTGTTCTAAAGGGGTCGTGGATTTGCAAGCAGAAAGGGAGTAAAACAATGAGAGAGAAGTCACATTCAGATGGCCAATTGCCCCGCTTATAAAGCTGCATATTTTGGCAATATGCAGCTGTGGGGAGGCCACGTGAATGCGCAGGAGGTGCCTATAAGGCAAACTTTGTAACCCTCCTCCGAGAGGGATAAACATCGCAGCACAGTGGTCTCCCTAGCCATCTGAATTCAGCCACCTGAAAGCAGCTGCATTCGGGATGATGGTCAGCTGGCGAGCGTGTGACAGCTCCTCTCCCAGTTGCCCCTTCCCCTGGCGTGGGAAGTCAGGGCAGGGGCAGCTGGCATGGGCTGTCATCATGGGGACTGCAGGGTTGGAGCGGCTGGCAGGGGTTCAAGGGGCTGGAGCAGCCGGCGGGAGTGTAAGGGGCTGGAACGGCTGGCCAGGGAGTATGGGATTGGGGCAGCTGGTGGGGGAGTACAGGGCTTACACCTGCACACAAAATCCAACTAAATTTAAAAGGTGAGAGGTTTCAATAAGTCATGATTCTTGGGGATGGCCGCCCCAGCCCCGTACTCCCCCACTGTGGCAGAGCAGGGCAGAGTGATCAGTGCGGGGACATCCCACATGGGATGTCCCCGCACTGATAGCCCGCACTGGCTGTCCCAGCTCTAACAGCCAGCCATCCCAAATCTGACAGCCCAAGGGACATCCCGGTGCAGCTGTCCCTTCAGGTTGCCAGCGCTGTGCTTTTAGTGCTGCCACCTGAACAACAATTCAAAGGGCTGCTTCCTCTTCTTCAGGTACATTCTTAGTGGTGAATGTACCTGAAGAAGCCTATAGAGAGTGAATTCAGTTCAGCAGCAACAGCTGGGACTGGAACAGGACAAGCTGGCAAGCTTGTGGAAAAACTCCATTTGGAAGACGGGTTGTGAGTGCTTAGTTCAGCCTTGTCAAAGCCCTTGTGGTTCATACAAGAGGAGAGGACTGGCTGCCTAATGTCTCATTTGAAATAAGAGAATCAGAAAGGAAATCTGTGGTGACCTGAAAAAAAGAGGTTATCATCTGGAAAACCCTGAGGGGGCAAGTTTCTTCAGCAAGACACTGAAGTGGCTGATTAAAAGGAATCAGTTGTGGATGTCCAGTGAACAACAAATCTCTCCCTGAAAACTGACAAGAACCTTCCTTTCAAGCACCGAAGCCTGGTGAATGTCATAAATGCTAAATTCTGTGCACAGTATAAGAATTGCCTACAACCAGTAAACTTGGAGGAATGAGAAGTGAGATTGGAAGTGAATCAAAGAACTTTTCTGAACTTACACACACAAATTACATACACGTGCACTTAGAATTAGAAGGGGGTTAAGTTAGGTTAGTTAAGTTAATAGTAATAAGTTAAAATTTGATTCTATTTTTATGTTTGAAGATAATTAAAAGCAATTTGTTTAAGTAACCATTTATCTTGGTGAATATCTATTGCTGCTGGGTTTTGGGGTCCTCTGGGCTCCTAACACTATCCTCAGTTATAAGCTAATAAAAGTGTTTGTTCTCCCTCCAGTCATGAGAGCTTTTATTCACACTACACACCCAGAGGAAACCTATGCAGACTCAAGGAAAATGTACAAAATCTTTACAGACATCATTGGATTTGAACCCAGGTCACTGGGGCTGTAACAGCATTCTGCTAACCACTATCGTTAACTAATAATTACTACATTCTTAAAAAAATTTCAAAGAACTCCTAAGTAACACTGACACCACTAAGTTGATATACAAACAGAAATACCTGGAGACACCAACTGGTCAAGAAGCATGTGTGAAAAAAAAAGCATGTACGGCACAGAAACAAGCCCTTTGGCACAATTTGTCCATGCTGACCAAATTAGTCCCATTTGCCTGTGTTCATCCTGCACACCTCAAAATCTTTCCTCTTTCACCTTAAATCTATGCCCTATAGTTTTAGATTCCCCTACCCTGGAGAAAAAGCATTATCTTATCTATGCCCCAAAAGTCTGGAACCTTTCATCAGAACTGAAAAAAAAAATGCTTTTAGTAAGAGGGGAGGGTGAAGGACAGGTGGATGAAATGGTAGTGTGAATTAAATTCTTTCACATTTAGACTTGGATTTGTGTCAAGTCTTTACGGACTATCTGAAACTCTCCGTTTTTTCTTAAGATTGCAAAAGGAGCTGCTTAATCATTCTCAAAACATTCCCAAGTCGATGTACTTTTGCTGAATTCTCTTTAATTTGGAAGTATTTAATATTAATTCAGTCTTGAAAAATTGGAAGTTTTATTATGCTAGCTGGTGATGGAAATTAGAGTTATTTAGGGCAAGTGGGGTTTTTCTTCTGAGATTGGTTTAGTGCCATGTAGAAAGAATATTACTTTGTGTCTAATCAGTATATAATGTTTGATATTGACAACCCATTAAAAATATGACATATCCTGTGGAAATGATGCCTCACATATTAGGTATATGACTAAATCTGTCAATATTTGTAAATTACACAAATGTCAAGCAATAATTTATCATTGGGTCTGATTGTTTCAATACCATAAACTATTTTCAGTCATTTAATAGATAGTGTTTGCAAAGGTCAACGATAATAGAAGATTCTTATAAATTGATAGTGAAATGAAACAGGTAACTAGATTTTAAATTGTTTGTTAGTACTGTATATGGAAACTACCCTTCTAGAGAAAGATTATTTTTACTTGGTGTGGATGCTATTCGCTTTCTTCTTTTAGATAAGTGGGCCCTTCTATGTTTTACCATGAATTTAAAATATCAGTTTGTGCGAAGAAACTGTATTATCCTGTTGAATTTGCTTTGTAAGTTTAACTCTCTCAAAGATTATTGATTGACATGTACATTTGTTTTGACATGCTGTATTCAGTCATCCAAGTTGGAAATGCTTATTTAGATGGAATATTTGAACCATATATTATTGTTCATTTTTTTTTAAATGTAATCTTTGCTGGGACCTTGTGTATTGTTTTAATTCAATCCATGGTATACGTGATAAATTAACTCAGCTTAATTCATCACATAGCTGGAGATATGCTCTTTCTCGGTGAATTTTGATCTTTAATTCACCACATTGAAGCTAATTTCCACCAGAATGTATCATGGATGGAAGGAAACAAATGGAGAAATTAGCATTTCTTTGATTAATGACACCACGTAGTGTATTTCCAATGGTGTAATGAAGATACAGGATGTTAATGTTCGAAGTGACTTCCTATTTCCTCATAGAACCATGGAACAGAATAATACAGAAACAGGCCATTTAGCTCATCTAATCCATGCCAAACTATTATTCTGTCTCGTCTCATTGATCTGGATGCAAACATTTTTGAGCGATATAGATTGGCATAGATAACAAATACCAGAGAAAACAGAGAATTTGAGTAGGCTAAAGGCACTGCTAAAAGGTACAATTTCCAAACTCTTACAGATTAGGTGTTTTGAGATTGTTCCTAAGAGAAATCAGGCAAACTAAGATCTTCCAGTTTGCAGAATATATAATGCTGCTAACAAACTTAGATATTTGTGCAATCAAATTGACATTTCATTGGCATAGCGACTAAACGGGAGTGCCAAATGATGTTAAAGCAGGTTAGAGAATGGCAACATGCTGTTGAAAGAGATCAATATTGCAGACTGATGGATTCAGAATCAATAAACGATGGCAAAAATTGGTTGGGTTAAAGGTGCTGGAGAAACTCAGCAGACCACACAGCATCCAGTTAAACTAAAAGGTAATCAAAATCACAAAGTAAAAGGTAAAGTTGGTGGCTGTGTTGCATGCAAAAGAGCTGATTAATGTTATTGAGCTTTGCTCTTCACTTCAGCTTGAAGTTTCTGCTGAATTTGGCCACCATCTTGAATCTCGATGTCAAGTATTACAGGTAGTCCTCAACTTACAGTGCGGTTACGTGTGGACCGATGCGTGGCTGTGGTAAGAGAGCGGGTCAGTGGAATCAGTGTGGGAACTGACACGGGGTTGTCGGGAAAGAGCGGGGCAGTGGAATTAGTGTGGGGACTGATGCAGCATTGTCAGGAGACACTGAAAATTCGAAGTACAGAATGGATTTGAATCATCGTAACTTCGAAAAGGAAGTTTGACTCCAGGGTGAGAAGATTAAGAGGCCGTGTAAAATACAGTTTGGTATTGAATCCTTCTCGGTCAATCATGGAAAGGTACAGCTTAGAAATGGGCCCTTACAATTCACTTCATCCACGCCAACTGTGAGGCCTATCTACCTAAATCTATTTTCTCACATTAGATTGCTCCCACCTGTCGACATGCTTTTTAAATGTTGTAATAGTATTTGCTGACACTACCTCCAATGTCAGTCCCTTCCAAATATACATCACACTATTTGAGCCTGTTCCAGCATACAATAAGATCATGGTTAATCATACCACTTTAGTACCCTATTCCTGCTTTCTCTTCATACCCCTTGATCCCTTTAGCCAATAGGGCTTCATCCAACTCAATTTTAAATATATCTAATGAACTGGCTTCCAAGAACTTTTTTATGGCAGGGAGTTACACAAGGTCACAACCTCTGAGTGAAAAAGATTCTTTAATCTCAGTCCTAAATAGCTTATCCCTAGACCATGACCCATGTATTGGACCTCCCCAACATTTTTCCTGGATCTAACATGTCCAGTCCTGTTCTGTCATTCATCTAAACAGATACATGAAGATATTATCTTGAAAAATAATGGAAAGAAATTGACAAAAGGAATTACTTTGTCATGCCAGAACAAATTTATAGACAATATTGGAAATTGCTGCCAATACAATTAAGGGTTCCCAGTCGATTTTTGTTGTCTTTCCATGGATGTTTTGGATAAGATGGCTATAGATATTATGGGACTTTTTAAACCAAGGTATACGTGTCCATTAATTAAATGAAGAAGCTCTGCAACATACCCCAAGGAATTTTTTTTCTCTTCCAGCAATATTTCTTTAACAACACCCAAGTAACTGAAATGGCATTGACATGACACTATTAATAGCCTTGCAATACACAAGCAATATAAACAACTTCCCTGCTGTCATGTAAGAAGATGAACTATTTGGCAAGAAACTTAATAAAGTCGAGGAACATAATGCTTGTTTCCTTTTTAAATCTATTTTTCTGTCAAGCAATGTGTAACTTGCTGTGCTTAGTGTCACTTCTCTTTTACAGGACAGTGACAATTTGGAATATGATGGGTTGAGAAGGAGATCATGGGCTATTTCCCTTAATTATGTATTCTTTGCAAATTCACTGACAACAGACCTTGAAGAGTGGTAAAAATTTCAAAACATTAATCTGTTTTCTTTGTGAAAATTTAAAAGGTGTTTATTAGAGAGATCAAGGTTGATATGTTTCTTTGCAGCACCACTTCTTCTGAAATTTGAGCATGAAATGTGATTACGCCCTTTGTTCTAGCACAATACATTTGGAATATTTGATCCAGGCCTGTAATCTTGATATACATGCACACAGAAGGCCTTTTTACAGTGCAACCCTGCATTAAAGCCAACTCAATGAAAAGAAAAAGGTGAATTAACCTTTTTATGGAGAAAGTCTATAAGGCTGATACAGCATTGCCTTCCTAGAGCAGCATCGGGAGCCATCTTTAGGAGCTGAAGGAGGCAGGGAGAGTAGTGCAGTGGTGCCGCCCATCACTTGGATGTCATCTATATCCACTGGCAAGTGAAAAATTAATATAGACATTCCTTCCCACTCAAAAGAACAAAAAAACTTTAGCCATCTCTAATATGAACAATTAATTATGTGATTGATGTGGGTAATAAGTATCTGAACACAATGAGTGCTTTAAAATTCACATTCACACATCATCGCGACGTCATCAGCCCGTCCCTTTGCATCCGCTTACAGAAGCATTGCCTTCACGGAGGAAGTGGAAAGAGTCGCTCCACCTCTGTGTACCTCCTAGGCGGATCGGAATTCGCCTGCTGAATCCACTCTTGGAGCTTCTTCAAGGTAAGTGAAGTGATGAAAAGTAGGAGAATATCTACCTTTACATTGGCTTTTGTTTTACTATAAAAAGGCTTAGATGGTACCTGACATACACAGAGATATCAGAAAGCATGATATCACAAAAGCTTGATGTCACAAAAATTATTTTGTTCCTTTGGGGCCTGAAAACATCAGACGCTATTTCACACCATAGCAAGTGTTCATACCATCCATATTACTGGTGAATGTCCAGTCACTGGAGAATAAAATTGATGACCTGAGGGCAAAGCTGCTTCATCAGAGATAGGTAAAACAAATCTCAGTTGTTTGCTGCTGTTGGGCGCTATCAGTAGCTCCAATAATGACACAGATAAAGACTGAGGGGAACGATAGGTTTTATTGTACTAGAGACTGCTGGCCCGGGTCCAAGGCGAGGAATGAGCAGGAAGGAGAGGGGATTTGACCTTTATGGGCCGGGGTCACATGGGCAGGACTAAGGTAGAAGGACTCCTGGAGGGCGGACCAGCAGGTACATATAATCTTATCACTACAGCTGCACCAAGACCTGGCTCACAGAGAACATACTGGACACCACTATCCAACCAGATGCTTTCACCATTTGTAGACTGGATTGGAACTCAGATTCTATAAAAGGGAGAAGGGGCAGTGTGTGCTTTTTTTAATTAATACTGGGTGGTGCATGGACATTGGAGTTATGCTGACCTCCTGCTCTATTGTTTTAGAACAAATCTTGATTAAATTTAGTCCCTTCTACCTACCCTGAGAGTCCTCATCTGCGATTCTCATCGTTGTTTACATCTCTCCTGATGCCAATTACAAACAGGCTCTTGAGGAGCTGCATGATGTGGTCAATAAACAAGAGATGGCCCAACCCGACACATTACAAATCTTAGTTGATGACTTTAACCAGGCCTAACTCAAGAAAACCTTGCCCAATTACCATCAGTATGTAACTTGATGTACCAGAGGTCCCAGCTCACTCTATCACTGCTACACCAAGATAAGGAAAGCCGACTGTTCCTTTCTGAGGCCACATTTTGGCAAGTCGGATCACCTGGCTGTACTCCTTCTGCCTTCTTACAGACAGAGCCTAAAAACAGAGGCTCTGGAAATCAGGACAGCTAAAAGATGGTCTCAGGAAGCTGAAGAATAGTTGCAGGATTTCCTTGAGTCAGCAGGTTGGGCGGTGTTCAAGGACAGAGCTGATAATCTGAATGATCTCACAGACCTTATCAAAGTAGCTGTGGATGAGTGTGTCTCCACCAAATCATTCAGGCTTTTCCCCAACCAGAAGCCCTGGATGAATAATGAAATCTGGAACCTGCTGAGAGCCAGATCACAGGCATTTTTGTAGTCCAGATCAATAGAAAAGGAGCAGGCATGACCTGTGAAAAGCTATTTCCCAGGAGATGTAGACATTCTGGGTGAAAATGGCAACAACAAGTGACACTGACAGCTGTGGCAGGGCCTAACTGCTATAACTGCCAAAGCCAAATCTGGTGAAGTAGCAGACAGAAAAGTTTCACTCTCAGAGGAACTCAATGCCTTCTGTTCCCAATTTGATGACAATAACAGTGAAGAACCACCCTCTGTAACCACGCATCCCCTGATATTCCCATCCTCTCCGTATCTGAGGATGATATATGTGCTGCTATCAGGTGAATGAATCTGAGGGAAGCATCTGACCAGAATGGAGTACCTGGCCGAGTATTAAAAATCTATGCTACTCTTTGAAGTGGAGAGGGTGAGTAAGTTCTTTGGAGTTACTATCTCGGAAACTCTTTCCTGGACCCAACACACTAATAGCATCATGAAGAAAGCATGTCTGTGCCTCTACTTCTACTGGAGTTTTGCGGAGGTTTGGTATGACACCAGAAACCCTGTAAAATTTGTTCAGATGTGTGGTGGAAAGTGTGCTAACCAGCTTCATCATGGTCAGGCATTGCGACACTAATACCCCTGGGCATAAAGCCTTGAAAAAGGTAATGGACACAGCCCAGTACAACCCTCCCCTCTAAAGAAAACATCTACAGGGAACGTTGCCATCAGAGCGTAGAAGTAATCATCAAGGATCCACACCACACAGCACATGCTCTGTCTTCACTGCCGCCATCAGGAAAGAGGTATAGATGCCATAAGATTTGCACCATCAGGTTTACCCCTCTACCATCAGACTCCTCAACAACAAACTCAATCAGAGACTCATTTAAGGACTTTATTGATTTTTTAAATTCTCTGTGCATTGCACAGTCAGTTTGTTTACATTCATTATCTGTTTACAGTTCTTTATTTGTTTACCTGTATATGCTGCGTACAGTCTTCTTTGCACTACTAATAAGTGATAATTCTCCCTCACCCACAGAAAAAAGAAACTCATGGTTGTATGTGACGTCAGGTATGTACTCTGACAATAAATCTGAAATCTGTTAAATGGTCTACTTTAGTAAGAGTTAAAGTTTAACAATTTATGTGGCTTAGTGGTAATGGATCTGAAAACCTAAGTCTTTGAAACCATGGCACAGTTGGTGCACGGTGTTACAGTGGCAGCGGCTGGAATTCAAATCCAGTGCTGACTGCAAGGAGTTTGTATGTTCTTCCTCTGTCTGTGTGGGTTTCCAATTTCCTCCCATCATGCTCTATGTTTAAAAAATCATTTAAAAATTAGAACGATAAAAAATGGTAATATGAGAGGACACTTAGTATACTCTGAGCAGTGTGATGGTCCCATCTTTGTTGTTTAGTTCATATACATAACCTCACAGGATAATCCTTCTAGTGTATGAGCCACAGACGTGTATTTGTTAAGTTGCAGCCAAAGCACTGGAACATTTATTCCAGAAACATGAGTTTGAATCCTACCGCGGCAACTAGGGAATTGAAATTCAAGTCATTAAATAAATCTATGAATAATAGGAAAAACTAATCCCAATGACAGTAGGCACAAATGACGCAGTTCTTGTACAAATCCATATGGATCACTGATCTTCAAGGAAGGAAATCTACTCCACATATTCAATCTGCGACTTCTTACCCCAGATCCATCATGGTGATTAACTCTTAATTGCCTTTTCAATTTGAAGGCAATTGGAGATGGACAATAAACAAAGTTTAAGGTTCACTGAGCTTATCAGGAAAGTCCACACTCTGTGAATTAATAAATAATAAAAACGATTGAATTGTGGTACACTATTAGACAGAATCAGACACACACAAGGTAAAGACTGAACAACAGGCTTTAATCCACAAAGACTTACACAGAGCCAGGCTGGCTGTGGCTGCAGACCGGGTGGGGCTTGATCCATTCAGGCCGACTAATTGGCAGCCGGCCAAGTGTTGTCCTGTCTACTTACACTCCTGCAGGTACAGAGGTTGCCCCCTGCAGTAGGCCGGTGGTGTATCACCACACAAACCCGTTTTTTAAAATCAATATTATAGCACTAGAAACATTGGTTCTGGCCCTGGAAATATAACATAGATAGTTATCATTCTCCCAGAATGCAACAGATTTCCTCCTGCACCCACCTGATCCAATCACTGATTTTGTTGTCCTGTTCTTTTATTTCTTTGTTTTCAGAGGTTCTGTTTTTTGTTTATTTTCTTGCATTCCCAGGATGTCCATGGAGGAACTCTTCAGTCTTTTTAACTGTGTATCACGTAACTTGCATAGAGCATCACCTATGCCGTTTATCCTAACCACCCCCTTCAAAAGTTCAATATGTCCTACAGATAAAACCATAAGACCAGAAGACATAGAGACAGGAATAGGCTGTTCAGCCCATCTATTCTGCTTCACCATTCAATTATGAACTGATCCAATTTCCCACTCAGCCCCACTGCCCAGCTTTCTTACCTTAACCTTAGATGCCCTGACTAATCAAGAACCTATCAATCTCAGCCTTAAATGTACAGAATAACCTGGCCTCCACAACCAGCTGTGTCAATAAATTCCACAGATTACCACCCTCTGGCTGAAGGAATTCCTATATATCTCTGTTCTAATCTTTAATCTTTACTCTTGTCCTAGACTTTCCCACCATGGGAAACAACCTTTCTACACTTCCTCTGTCCACACCTTTCATCCTTGACTCTGGCATTAGTGTGGCAACAGCATCTTTTTCTCATCATGCCCATCTGCCTTTGTTAGTTTTGAATTGTCTGACTTAACTACTGTATTTGATGCATAAAAGACCCACAGGCATATGTCCCCGTTTACTCCCTGCCCCCCCACCCCCATTTCAGTAGGAAATATTTAGAATTTTTAAAATAAATTTACAGGTAAGCATTTAATGTTATTGAACAATGTAACTACAGTATAGCAGAAAGAAAATTCAACCAAACATGCAACTAGGACAATAGGAAAAATCTTTTTAATAATAATACTGCTGTAATTTACAAGAGAAAACAAATCCAGCTTAGCTATTAGCAAAAAACATTTTACAAAAATAAATTGCTGCTGTCAGTCCCTGTGCTGGGCCTGCTCTCTCCCAGCAGCCCATTGTTGGTCCCTGAACTGGCCCCACTGACCAGATCTCTCCAAGGGGGAGCGGGGTAGTGGGATCAGTGTGGGGACTGACAGTGGGCCAATAGGAGAGAGTGGGGCATGGGACCAGTGCGGGAACAGACAGCGGGACGGTGGAATCAGTGTGGGGACCAACAGTGGGCCGCCGGGAGAGAGCGGGACAGTGGAACCAGTGCAGGATGTCGCCAGGAGAGTCTCCCAACAGCCTGCCACAAGACTCCACACTGATCACACCGATCCCATCGCCCCGCTTGCCCCCGACAGCCCGCCACCAGCCCTGAATGATAGATGGCAGGGATGCTAGTGAGCATGCAGCAATAATAATGATTGTTGGATTTACTCACCATTATCACCCTAATTTCAACCCTGCACGTAAGCCCTAGGGGATATTTTTGAGCTATTTTTGCTATCAAATACACTAACTTCTCTCTCTGTTGAAATCAGCCTTATTGTACTTGAGCTCTGCTCAACAGCCAAATCATTCTTTGTGTCATCGACTTGGTTCTGGCTGAACTTTCAGAGGGACTGCGCCAGATTTTTTATTTACAGCATGGTAGAAGCCAATTCTGTCCATTTAAACCTGTGCCGCCCAATTACACTCAAATTACCCTACAACCCCATATGTGTTTGGATGGTGGGAGGAAACTGGAGCACCCAGGAAAAAACCATGCAGACATGGGGAGAATGTACAAACTCCTTACAGACAGCACCGAATACCCAGCTGGGCCACTTGATGCTCAAATAACTTTGCACTAACTGTACAGTTAAAGAGCAAGATGTACACAGTTGATTCCTTTAATATCAATAGTGCAGAAAGTCATGGGATCCATGGAAACTTTGCCATGTGGATTCAGAATTGGCTTGTTCATGAAAGGCAGAGGCTTGGGGCAAAAGAGCATTTCCTGACTGGAAGTCGGTGACTTGTAGTGTTCTGCAGGGATTTGTTCCGGGACCCCTACTCTTTGTGATTTTTATAAATGAATTGGATAATGAGGTGAAGGTTGGAGGTATGTTTGCAGATAACACAAAGGTTGGAGATGTGAATAATGTAAAGGCTTGTCATAGGCTACTATAGGATGTAGACATGTAGACAGGATGCAGAGTTTGGCAGAAAAGTTGCAGATGGAGTTCAATTTGGAAATTAATGAAGTGTTGCACTTTGGAAGATCAAACCTGAAGGCAGAGTGCAAGATTAATGGCAAGATTCTTAGCAGCATAGGGGAACAGAGAGATCTTGGGGTCCAAGACATAGATCACTCAAAATTGCCATGCAAGTCGATAGGGTTGTTATGAAGGCATATGGTGTGTTTGCTTTCATTAGTTGGGGCTAATATTGTGGCTCTATAAAATGTTGGTTAGACCTTACTTACAGCACTGTATTCAGTTCTAATTGCTGCATTATAAGAAGGATGTGCAAAAGGTGCTTTAAAAAGGGTGCTTGAAGATTTCGACTTACAGAATTCGGCTCTACGAGTCTGTGCCTCCCCATTTACCATACACCAGTACATTTTTGAAGGGTGGGAGGAAACCGGACCTCCCAGAGAAAACCCACACACTCACAGGGAGAACGTACAAACTCCTTACAGAGAGCACGGGATTTGAATCCTGGTTCAGACCTGATCGCTGATGTTGTAAAGGAGTTGCGCTAACCGCTGCACTAACCGTGCATTTACCACAATGCAGCCTGAATTATAGAATGTAAGAGGAAAAACTGAGCAAGGAATTTCTCTTGGGAATGAAGAGGTGACTTAAGAGAGATCTATCAAGTAGCTATGAGAGCATAAGTAATGGACATCCACAGCTTTTTACGCTGGACACCAAAGGACAAATCCAGAGGATATCCGTTTAAAATGAGTGGAGAAGTTTTCAGGGAAGATGTCAAAGGTACATTTTTGACGTGTGGGTACCAGGAATGCACTATTCGGTTTGTTGGTGGAAGCTGGTATAATGGGGACATTTAAAATATTCTTAGATAGCCACACTGATGAAAGAAAAATAGGTAGTTATAGACTGTGAGGTAAGGAAGGGTTGGATTTATTGTGTAATAGATTTATATGTTGGCACAACATTATGGGCCAAATGGCCTGCACGGTGCTGTTATGTTATATGTTCACCTGCCAAAGTTATATAGTCTACAAGCACACTCTTATCTTGACACTGTGGTGATGCACATAGTCGTACAGGTACACAATCCTTTATCCGGACATCTAAAATCTGGAAAGCTCCAAAAACCAGCAAGTGGGGAGAGAGATGGCAGCGCAAGTCAGGTGAGTGAGGGGGAGAGATCGGTAGTGCGAGTTGGGTGGGTTATAGATCGGCAGTGCAAGTCAGGTGGGTGAGAGACCAGCAACATGAGTTGGGCGGCGAGGGGGTAGACCGACAGTGCGAGTCGGGCGGGCGGGGGGGCGGGGGGGGGGGAGACAGCAGCATGACTGGAAGGGGGTTGGGTGGATACAGCAGCACAATTCGGGTGGGCTTAAATCTGGCTTTCTGAAATCGGAAAAATCAAAAATTCGGAACACACTGTCCCCCAAGGGTTCCGGATAAAGGATTGTGTACCTGTAGTGGCAAACTGGCCCCACTTGTCACATGTGGTCAGCGGAGCAGCCACAGCAAAGATGGTGCTGTGGGACCATCTCTTCCGGTCCAGACTGGAAGGGCGCATGTAGGCTTGCGTCAACGTAATGTAAATTCTGGAACACTGAGGGCAGGATCTGACACAGCCCTTAAAGGTTGCAGCACAAAATTTAAAGTAAAGTAGTTGTGTTTACTCGAACTCTCAGCCTGTCATCTCAGTCTTTTCGCTGCACTCATGCACAACATGCTGCACTGGTAACCCTAATGAATAGGCACAATGGAACCCGCAGCTGTAGGCGCCATTGCGTTGAAGCTGCCGATTTTCTGGACAGACTCCGCACTTGGTTTGGTCAAGCAGAGGCCCAGTTCCAGATCAAACAGATAACCTCCTATTCAACGAGATACTTCTACGTCGTCAGCTCGCTCGACCAAGAATCTGCCTCATGAATCGATGACCTCATCCAGGCGCTGCCAGAGGAAGGTAAATATATGGCTAAAACTCCTCAGTAGTACGTATGGCCTCTCACGACATGAGAGGGCCACCAGGCTCCTTCACTTGGATGGCCTAGGTGATAGAACCCTGTCCACCCTCATGGATTAAATGCTCACACTGGCCGAAGGGCACAAGCCCTGCCTCATGTTCGAGCAGGTGTTCCTCAAGCAAATGCCTGAAGACATCAGACTCCTATTTGACCATCGTGGATTTCAGCGACCTGCACAAGGTTGCGGCACAAGCAGATATTTTCTACCGCTCCAAGCGTGAGACCATAGACTCAGTCAACTATGTTACATGGCCGCTTCTGAAGACAACACCCAAATCCAGTCCACCATGTGAACAGTCCCCCGCCCCACCAGAGAATAGAAAGGCTTGACCCAAAATGGCATTTATACTATCAGTGTTGGGGTGTGTCAGCACGCAGGTGCTGCCAGCCGTATTCATTTCTGGGAAACGACGGAGCCGGCCGCCGTTAGTGGCTGTGGTGGCTGCTGGCTGACCGAACAGCCATCTCCATGTCTGGGGCAGGATCTTGGGCCACATGTTCCTCATGGACATGGAGGTGGAGATAAGTGTCATTCCCCCTACGTCACTCAAGAGACATCTGAGACTTCACAGCTCCTCCCTGTGCACTGCCAATAACACCACAATTAAAACTTTGGTAAGAGGAGAATTCCTGTATGTTTTGGCTAGACCACCTTCATTGGTCCTTCATGCTGGCTTTGATGGACAAACCTCTCTTAGGTGTAGATTTCCTACATGCACCCTCCCTACTGGTAGACTTCCAGCGCAGATAATTAGTCCATGCAGAGACTTTTCAGACATTGCCTCTTGGCATGTTCCACAAGTCATCCACCCAGCTCACTTCCGTCAAGATTCCACATGGCCAAAACAGCTGCTTCCTTGCTAGTTTTCTCTCCATTCTGCACCCCAAGTTCATTGCCGCCATGCCAAAGCACAGCGTCCTGTACCACATCTCGACCACTGGCCCGCCATTGAATTCACGATCCCGCTGCCTGGTCCTGGACAAACATTCAAACTCATCAAGGAAGAGTTTAAATGCATGGAAGAACTCATCATCATCCACCATTCCAACAGCCTGTGGGCCTCACCTCTCCTCTTGGTACCAAATTCTAACAGAACCTCAAGACCCTGTAGGGACTACAGATGTCTCAATGATGCAACAATGCTTGACCACTACCCAATTCCCCATATTCAGGATTTCACAGCAAACCTCCATGGCATGAAGCTTTTCTCTGAAGTCGATGATCTGGGGATTGCATCAGATCCCTGTGCACCCAGATGATGTCCAGAACACCACTATCATTACTCCATTTGGCCTTTTTAAGTTCCTTCGCATGCCCTTTGGCTTGAAAACTGTGGTACAGACGTTCCAGCCCCTCATGGACACAGTCGGCAGAGACTTACTTTTCCTTTTCATCTACCTCGACAACATCCTGGTAGCCAGCAACACACCCAAGGAGCACACGGCACACCTGCACCATCTTTTCATCTGCTTCTCACAGTTCGGCCTCACCATTAATTCGGAGAAGTGCCAATTCAGCCTTGAGGAAATAGACATTCTGGGCCACAAAATTACCAAAGATGACTCCATCTCCAACCCGACAAAGTGGAAGCTATATGACAGTTCACCAGGTCAACGACACTGAAGGGTCTACAAGAGTTCGTGAGCATAGTGAATTTTTACAACTGGTTCATCCCTGCGGCAGCCGAAATTATGCGCCCTCTTTTTGCTCTAATGTTGGGTTCGATGAAGGAGCTCATGTGGATGTATGAAGCTCACGATGCTTTCGAGGAGGCCCATACAACGATACTAGTCCAACCACAAATGGACATACCGACAGCCCTCACAGTCAATGTGTCCAATATGGCAGTAGGCGCTGTCCTGGAACAGTTCATTAATGACTCATGGAGACCTCTTGCCTTTTCCAGTCGCCATTTGAGACCACCCGAACTGAAGTATAGCATGTTTTACAGAGAGCTGCTCATCTTATACCTGGATAAGATACCTGCACTATTCCTGCTACTTCCTGGAGGGGTGGCTGTTCACTGTCTACATGGATCACAAGCCTTCTCAAAATTCTCTGACCTATGGTCCATCCGACAGCAGAGGCACTTATACTACGTCTCTGAATTTACCATCGCCATCTCTCTGGAAAACACAACGTTGTCGCTGATGCACTCTCCAGACCAGCGGTCAATGCATTAGCACAAGGCATCAACAACCACGATCTGCCTTGTGCCCAGCAAGATGACCATGAAACACATAGCTTCAGAACTGCAGTCATGGATGGGTTTGCAGCTCCAAGTCCTCCCATTTGATACCAATAGCTCTATGCTCCTCTGGTCCCCATCCAAAGGATGAAAATGGTTTTTGACATGATCCATAGTTTGTCTCACCCCTTCATCCATAAGACAGTGTGGTTGGTGTCTTCCAGGTTTGTTTGGCATGGTCTATGCAAGCAAATCACAGAATGGGTGAAAACCTGCATGGATTGTTAGCCTGTAAAAGTCCAGCAACACACCAAGCACCAAGTCCAGCAGTTTGATCCTCGAATCCACAAGTTCCAGCATGTCCACCTTGACATAATTGGGCCCTTGTCAGTCTCCCAATGGTTGCACTATCTGCTCACAGTGATGGACAGGTTCACTCATTGGCCAGAGGCCATTCCCCTCCTGGACACTGCCACTGATACATAAGCAAGGGCTTTTCTCACCTGGGTCTCCCATTTTGGTGTCCCAGCAGACATAACGATTGACCAAGGAGCGCAATTCACCTCCACCCTGTGGAATGAGCTTTCCAAGCTCCTGGACACCCAGCTGCATCGCACCATAGCTTACCACCCCCAGGCCAATGAGCTGGACAAGCACTTCCATTGCCACCTCAAATCAGCACTGATGGCATGGCTTGAGAAGCCCAACTGGGTAGACAAACTGCCTTGGGTTCTCCTGGGGATACACACAGTGCCTAAGAGTGACCTTGGAGCCTCCTCAGCTGAACTAGTCTATGGTGAGGCCCTTGCAGTACCTGGCCAGTTCCTTCCTCCAGCACCCAAGAAAGCCACTGACACCGCAGTCGTCCTCGACAGACTGCAAGACCAATTGGGCTCCCTTCACCACTGATACTATTGCAACATGGTCAGCCACCCTACAATTATCCCCCAGACTTATCCTCCTGTGAGTATGCATTCATGCGAAGGGGTGTGCATGGGACTCCCCTTCTGTGCCCCTATGAAGGTGCTGCAAAGAAACACATCCACTTTCACACTCGAAATTGGGGACAAGGAGGAACTTGACACACTGGACTGTTTGAAACCAGCCCACCTGGATTTGTCCCAACCAGTTCAGGTTGCCCCACCGACCGGTACATAGGAGTCAGCCACTGAGATAGCAGACCTCAACCTCGACGCATTGCGAGACCATTGGTGCCGGTTCTTGAGAGGGGGGTTGCGTGTGTGCGACGTACATAGTTGTAGCGATGAACCGGCCTTGCTTTTCGTATATGATCAATGCGGCAAAGATGGTGTCACGGGACTGTCTCTTCTAGTCTAGACCGGAAGAGCCTGTGCAGAACCCGGGGGTGGGACCTGACACAACCTTAAAAGCTACAGCGTGGAATTCAAAGTAAAGCAGTTGTGTTACTTGAGCTCTCAACCTGTTGTCCAATCTTTTTGTAGCACAACCTGCTACAACATGTGATTTTCAGTATCAGCTTGTACACAAAATCTGAAGACAATAATATCAGCTCTTCTGACTGACGGCACTTCCAACATATCTGTTTGATCAGGATACAAAAATCATTCTTACTTCTCTCTCTCTCCACATCCTCCACATGACCACCCCCAAGCAGGCTCACTCATCTTCCTCCTTGAATCCTCTATGTCTTTCACCCTGCAACACTGTCCCTTTGGATCACTTCCAACCCTTTACTCTACTTACTGGCCCACTGATCTTTCCTGTGTGGAGAGGGGGGACACTTTGCCAGGACCACACTTTCCTGAAGCAGTGCTCTCCCACATTCTGCTCATTCATCCTCAGAACCCCTCTTCCAGTACAGCTTTTTTCTCTGTTGCCCTGCTGACAGTTTATAACCATATAAACATATAACCACTTACAGCACAGAACAGGCCAGTTCGGCCCTACTAGTCCATGCCGTAACAAATCCCCACCCTCCTAGTCCCACTGACCAGCACCCGGTCCATACCCCTCCAGTCCTCTCCTCTCCATGTAACTATCCAGTCTATCCTTAAATGTAACCAATGATCCCGCCTCAACCACGTCTGCCGGAAGCTCATTCCACATCCCTACCACCCTTTGCGTAAAGAAATTTCCCCTCATGTTCCCTTTATAATTTTCCCCCTTCAATCTTAAACCATGCCTTCTAGTTCGAATCTCCCCCACTCTAAATTGAAAAAGCCTATCCACATTTACTCTGTCTGTCTCTTTTAAAATCTTAAACACCTCTATCAAGTCCCCCCTCAATCTTCTATGCTCCAGAGAAAAAAGCCCCAGTCTGCACAACCTTTCCCTGTAACTCAAACCTTGAATTCCTGTCAACATTCTCGTGAACCTTCTCTGTACTCTCTCTATTTTGTTTATATCTTTCCTATAATTTGGTGACCAAAACTGTAGACAGTACTCCAAATTTGGCCTCACCAATGCCTTGTACAATTTCATCATAACCTCCCTACTCTTGAATTCAATACTCCGATTTATGAAGGCCAACATTCCAAATGCCTTCTTCACCACACCATCTACCTGAGTATCAGGCTTTTTTTAAAATTTTTTATTTTTCACACCATAAATCACATTAGCCATGATACACACTTTTTCTTTTTCACACATATACAGTGACTTTTTCTCCCCCCCCCTCCTCCCAAGCCACCCACCCCCCCCCTCCCCCCATCCATTTTAGGTATACAATCTAGGTTACATTAAACCAGTCAGACAATGTTGTCATTCAACAAATTACACCAGAAATTCTACTGAGTCCATTCTTTTCTTTCCTTCTCCTTCTATCAACTTAGGTAATGATTGTCCCCGGTAGGTTTTCGCTATTGTATTTAATGTAAGGCTCCCATATTTGTTCGAATATTTCAATATTATTTCTTAAACTATATGTAATTTTTTCTAATGGAATACATTTATTCATTTCTATATACCATTGTTGTATTTTCAAATTATCTTCCAATTTCCAGGTTGACATAATACATTTTTTTGCTACGGCCAGAGCTATCTTAACAAATCTTTTTTGTGCATTCTCCAAATCAATTCCAAATTCTTTGTTTTTTATGTTACTTAGGAGAAAGATCTCTGGATTCTTTGGTATATTGTTTTCTGTTATTTTATTTAATATCTGATTGAGATCATCCCAAAATTTTTCTACTTTCTCACATGTCCAGATTGCATGAATTGTTGTTCCCATTTCTTTTTTACATCGAAAACATCTATCAGATACTGTTGGGTCCCATTTATTTAACTTTTGAGGTGTAATGTATAGTTTGTGTAACCAGTTATATTGTATCATACGTAGCCTCGTATTTATTGTATTTCTCATCATTCCAGAACATAATTTCTCCCATGTTTCCTTTTTTATCTTTATATTTAAATCTTGTTCCCATTTTTGTTTAGTTTTACCATTTGTTTCCTCATTCTCCTTTTCTTGCAGTTTAATATACATATTTGTTATAAATCTTTTGATTAACATTGTATCTGTGATCACATATTCAAGGTTACTTCCCTCTGGCAAACTCAAACTGCTTCCTAATTTATCCTTCAAGTAGGATCTCAATTGGTAATATGCCAGCGCTGTATCTCCAGTTATATTGTACTTATCTCTCATTTGTTCAAAGGATAAGAATCTACTTCCTGAAAAACAATTTTCTATTCTTTTAATCCCTTTTTTCACCATTCTCTAAAGGAAAGGTTATCTATTGTAAAAGGGAGTAACTTATTTTGCGTCAATATTAGTTTTGGTAATTGATAATTTGTTTTATTTCTTTCTACATGAATCTTCTTCCAAATATTGAGGAGATGATGTAATACTGGAGAAATTCTATGTTGTACCAATTTTTCATCCCATTTATATAATATGTGTTCAGGTATCTTTTCCCCTATTTTATCTAATTCTAATCTCGTCCAGTCTGGTTTTTCCCTTGTTTGATAAAAATCTGATAGGTATCTTAATTGTGCGGCTCTATAATAATTTTTAAAGTTTGGCAATTGTAAGCCTCCTTGTTTATACCATTCTGTTAATTTATCTAGTGCTATCCTCGGTTTCCCCCCCTCCATAAAAATTTCCTTATTATTTTCTTTAACTCTTTGAAGAATTTTTCTGTCAGTTGTATTGGCAATGCCTGAAATAAGTATAATATCCTTGGAAAAATGTTCATTTTAATACAGTTTATCCTTCCTATTAGTGTTAGTGGTAAATCTTTCCAATGCTCTAAATCGTCCTGTAATTTTTTCATTAATGGATAATAATTGAGTTTGTATAATTGGCCGAGATTTTTGTTTATTTGTACACCTAGGTATCTTATTGCCTGCATTTGCCATCTAAATGGAGATTCCTTCTTAAATTTTGAGAAATCCGCATTATTCATAGGCATTGCTTCACTTTTATTTACGTTTATCTTGTAACCCGACACTTCTCCATAATTCCTTCAATTTCTTATATAATTCTTTTATTGATAGTTCTGGTTCTGTTAAGTACACTATAACATCATCCGCAAATAGACTGATTTTATATTCCTTGTCTTTTATTTTTATTCCTTTTATATTATTATCTATTCTTATCAATTCTGCTAGTGGTTCTATAGCTAACGCAAACAATAAAGGTGATAGTGGGCATCCCTGCCGCGTTGACCTGCTTAAGTCAAATTGCTTTGATATATGTCCATTTACTGTCACTTTCGCTAACGGTCCCTTATATAATGCTTTAATCCAATTAATATACTTCTCCGGTAAACTGAATTTTTGCAATACTTTGAACAAATAATTCCATTCTACTCTGTCGAAGGCCTTCTCTGCGTCTAAAGCAACTGCTACTGCAGGTGCTTTATTTCCTTCTACTGCATTGAATTAAGTTAATAAATTTACAAATATTGTCTGTTGTGCGTCTTTTTTTGATAAATCCACTTTGGTCTAAATTTACCATTTTCGGTACCTGCTCTGCTAATCAGTTTGCTAATAGTTTAGCTATTATCTTATAATCTGTGTTTAGTAAAGATATTGGTCTATATGACGCTGGTGAGAGTGGATCTTTCCCTTGTTTTAGTATTACTGTAATTATTGCTGTTTTACATGAATCTGGTAAGCTTTGTGTTTCATCAATCTGGTTGATTACATCCAGGAGGGGCGGAATTAATAAGTCTTTAAATGTTTTGTAGAATTCTATTGGAAATCCATCCTCTCCTGGTGTCTTATTATTTGGTAATTTTTTTATTATCTCTTGTATTTCTACTGTTCCAAATGGTTCTGTTAATTTATTTTGTTCCTCTATTTGTAGTTTTGGTAGTTCAATTTTAGTCAAAAATTCATCTATTTTCCCTTCTTTCCCTTCGTTTTCAGTTCGGTATAATTGTTCATAGAATTCTTTAAAGTTTTCCTTAATTTCTTTTGGATTATATGTAATTTGTTTGTCTTTTTTCCTTGATGCCAATACCATTTTCTTAGCTTGTTCTGTCTTAAGCTGCCATGCTAGGATTTTGTGCGTTTTTTCACCCAGTTCATAATATTTCTGTTTTGTCTTCATTATATTCTTCTCTACCTTATATGTTTGTAATGTTTCATATTTTATTTTTTTATCCGCCAATTCTCTTCTTTTAGTTGTATCTTCCTTCATTGCTAATTTTTTTTCTATATTTACTATTTCCCTTTCCAACTGCTCTGTTTCCTGATTATAGTCCTTCTTCATCTTGGTTACATAACTTATTATTTGCCCTCTAATGAATGCTTTCATTGCATCCCATAGTATAAACATCTTCCACTGATTCCGTATTTATTTCAAAATACATTTTTAATTGTTTTTCAATAAATTCTCTAAAATCCTGCCTTTTAAGTAGCATGGGGTTTAATCTCCATCTATACATTCAACAATACATACAACAATGAAGACGCTGTTTACATCCGGTACCGCACGGATGGCAGTCTCTTCAATCTGAGGCGCCTGCAAGCTCACACCAAGACACAAGAGAAACTTGTCCGTGAACTACTCTTTGCAGATGATGCCGCTTTAGTTGCCCATTCAGAGCCAGCTCTTCAGCGCTTGACGTCCTGCTTTGCGGAAACTGCCAAAATGTTTGGCCTGGAAGTCAGCCTGAAGAAAACTGAGGTCCTCCATCAGCCAGCTCCCCACCATGACTACCAGCCCCCCCACATCTCCATCGGGCACACAAAACTCAAAACGGTCAACCAGTTTACCTATCTCGGCTGCACCATTTCATCAGATGCAAGGATCGACAATGAGATAGACAACAGACTCGCCAAGGCAAATAGCGCCTTTGGAAGACTACACAAAAGAGTCTGGAAAAACAACCAACTGAAAAACCTCACAAAGATAAGCGTATACAGAGCCGTTGTCATACCCACACTCCTGTTCGGCTCCGAATCATGGGTCCTCTACCGGCACCACCTACGGCTCCTAGAACGCTTCCACCAGCGTTGTCTCCGCTCCATCCTCAACATCCATTGGAGCGCTCACACCCCTAACGTCGAGGTACTCGAGATGGCAGAGGTCGACAGCATCGAGTCCACGCTGCTGAAGATCCAGCTGCGCTGGATGGGTCACGTCTCCAGAATGGAGGACCATCGCCTTCCCAAGATCGTATTATATGGCGAGCTCTCCACTGGCCACCGTGACAGAGGTGCACCAAAGAAAAGGTACAAGGACTGCCTAAAGAAATCTCTTGGTGCCTGCCACATTGACCACCGCCAGTGGGCTGATAACGCCTCAAACCGTGCATCTTGGCGCCTCACAGTTTGGCGGGCAGCAGCCTCCTTTGAAGAAGACCGCAGAGCCCACCTCACTGACAAAAGGCAAAGGAGGAAAAACCCAACACCCAACCCCAACCAACCAATTTTCCCTTGCAACCGCTGCAATCGTGTCTGCCTGTCCCGCATCGGACTGGTCAGCCACAAACGAGCCTGCAGCTGACGTGGACTTTTTACCCCCTCCATAAATCTTCGTCCGCGAAGCCAAGCCAAAGAAAAGATACATTCTTGGAGGGATGTCCTCTAGCTTTACTGTCAATATTAAGGGTGAATGGTCCGATAGTATTCTAGCTTTATATTCTGTTTTTCTTACTCTATCTTGCATACTAGCTGATAACAAAAATAGGTCTATTCTTGAGTATGTTTTATGTCTAGCCGAGTAATATGAATATTCCTTTTCTTTTGGGTTTTGTTTCCTCCATATATCCAAAAGTTGCATTTCTTCCATTGATTTAATTATAAATTTGGTTACTTTGTTCTTTCTGTTAATTTTTTTCCCCGTTTTATCCATATTTGAATCCAAATTCAGGTTGAAATCCCCTCCTATTAGTATGTTCCCTTGCATATTAGCTACCTTCAAAAAGATATCTTGCATAAACTTTTGATCTTCTTCGTTAGGTGAATATACATTGAGTAGATTCCAAAACTCCGAATAAATCTGACATTTTATCATTACATATCTCCCTGCTGGATCTATTATTTCCTCTTCTATTTTAAATGGCACATTTTTACTAATTAATATAGCCACTCCTCTTGCTTTTGAATTATACGATGCTGCTGTTACATGTCCTACCCAATCTCTCTTTAATTTCTTGTGCTCCAATTCAGTTAAGTGTGTTTCTTGGACAAATGCTATATCAATTTTTTCTTTTTTCAGTAAATTTAGCAGTTTCTTCCTTTTAATTTGGTTATGTATTCCATTAATATTTAAAGTCATAGAGTTCAACGTAGCCATTTTATACTTTGTTTATCTTCCCTTTCCGTTTTTCCATCATTACCTTTCCTCCTTTTCCATTTCTGTTTTCTTATTTTAAACCCTTTATAAGACAACATTCCTAAAACATCAAACATTTTCCTTATTCTCCTATTTATAACTTCTTTAGCCCCAATCTCCCCTTCCCCTCCTGAGTTGTCCTTTATCCCTTGTTGGACAACCACATCTCCCCTCTCCATTTGGGTTTGCGAATTCACTCGCAAGCGTCAATTGATTTTGCAGTGACCGCAGCTCCCCCCCACCCAGCCCCCCAAGAAAAGATTTCACTTTTCATATGTAACAAAGGTCACTCTTTTAATTCCCTCCTTATTCTCTCTATTCCATTACCTTCCCTTATTAATTCTTGTCTATACTATCTATATTTTCCTCTAAATACAGATACATTCACGTATGCACATTATACCTATACACTCTTATACCTCTTTATCCACATACATATCAATCGTGATCATTTTTACTCTCATTACACGTCTTCATCCCTCAGTCTATTTTGTAATTGTTCTGCAAATTTTCGTGCTTCTTCTGGATCCGAGAATAGTCTGTTTTGTTGTCCTGGAATAAATATTTTCAATACCGCTGGATGCTTTAGTATAAATTTATACCCTTTTTTCCATAAAATCGCCTTTGCTGTATTGAACTCCTTTCTCTTCTTTAGGAATTCAAAACTTATATCTGGATAAATGAAGATTTTTTGCCCTTTATACTCCAGTGGCTTGTTGCCCTCTCTTACTTTTTCCATTGTCTTCTCCAGTACCTTTTCTCTTGTAGTATATCTTAGGAATTTTACTAAAATAGATCTTGGTTTTTGTTGTGGTTGTGGTTTAAAGGCCAATGCTCTATGTGCCCTTTCTATTTCCATTTCTTGCTGTAGTTCTGAACATCCTAGGATCCTAGGGATCCAATCTTTTATAAACTCTCTCATATTCTTGCCTTCTTCATCTTCCTTAAGGCCCACTATCTTTATGTTATTTCTTCTGTTATAATTTTCCATTATATCTATTTTCTGAGCTAACAGTTCTTGTGTCTCTATAACTTTTTTATTAGATTCCTCTAATTTCTTTTTTAAGTCCTCTACCTCCATTTCTGCTGCTACTGCCCGCTCTTCCATCTTGTCCATTTTCTTTCCTATTTCTGTAAAGGTCATATCTATTTTATTCATTTTCTCTTCTGTGTTGTTTATTCTTCTTCTTAAATCATTAAATTCCTGTGTTTGCCATTCTTTAAATGACTCCATGTATTCTTTAATAAGAGAAAGTAAATCCTTTATCTTGCCTTTCCCTTCTTCTTCTATTTCACTGTACTCTTCTTCTTCCTCTTCTTCCTCTGGGTTGGCCATCTGTTGTTTCTTTGTTGCCCTTTTCTTCTCTTCTTTCTTGTTTCCATTGTCTTCTGTGGTCTCTTCTTGCTGCAGGTGTTCTGCAGCTGTCGTTGCCGGCTGTCGAGATCGACTCCCCAGCTGGTCACCCCTCCCGTCGGTGTGTTTTTTTTCATGCGCGGTTGCGCACTTTTACTCGGCTCAGCGAGCCATTTTTGTAGTCCAATTTCTACCGACCTGAGGGAGCGGGTTTCTCTCTCCACCGCGGGCCTCTTCGAACAGGTAAGGCCTTCTCCTTCTTCCTCCGTTGTCTTCTCTTCCTCTCTTCTTACCGTGGATTTCGATTTTTCTTTTTTTGTCGCCATCTTCTTTCCACCTTTATACTCACTTTACTTTAATTTTTATTTTTGTGCCTTTGTGTTTTCCTTTGTTTTTTCTGACTTTTCTGGAGAGGGCTGGAGTTCACCGTCCGGCCACTACTCCATCACGTGACTCCTCCCAGTATCAGCCTTGAGGGTACTATTTACTCCTAAATCCCTTTGTTGCTCTGCACATCTCAATAGCCTACCATTTAATGCATATGACCTATTTAGATTTGCCTTTCCAAAATGTAACATCTCACATTTATCTGTATTAAATTCCATCAGCCATTTCTCAGCCCACACCTCCAACCTTTCTAAATCACCTTTTAATCTACGGTAATCTTCCTCACTGTCCACAACACCACCAATCTTTGTATCATCCGCAAATTTGCTTATCCAATTCTCCACCCCTACTTCCAGATCGTTAATATATATAACAAACAATAGTGGACCCAGGACCGATCCCTGAGGAACTCCACTAGTCACCAGCCTCCAATTAGACGAACAATTTTCTACCACTACTCTCTGACACCTCCCATCCAACCATTGCTGAATCCATTTCACTACCTCCTTATTTATACCTAATGCCTCCACCTTTTTTCCTAACCTCCTGTGGGGAACTTTGTCAAAAGCTTTACTAAAGTCTAAATAGACAACATCCACAGCTTTCCCTTCATCAACCTTTTTTGTAACCCCCTCGAAAAACTCAATCAGGTTTGTCAAGCATGATCTACCCCTGACAAAACCATGCTGATTACTCCTTATCAATCCCTGTACCTCCAAATATTTGTAAATACCATCCCTCAGAACACTTTCCATCAACTTACCCACCACAGACATCAGACTCACAGGCCTATAATTCCCAGGTTTACATTTGGACCTTTTTTTAAACAGTGGAACCACATGTGCCACCCTCCAATCCTTTGGCACTACCCCCGTGACCAGTGACATCCTAAATATCTCTGTTCATGGCCCCACTATCTGTCCACAAGCCTCCCTGAGTGTCCTTGGGAATATTTTGTCCGGTCCCGGAGATTTATCCACCTTTATCCTTTTCGACACAGCCATCACTACCTCCTCGGTTATCCTTATATGCTTCATGACCTCCCCACTATTTTTCTTTACTTCAACTGGTTCAATATTTTTTTTCCCCAGTGAATACCGAGGCAAAGAAATCATTCAAAATTTCCCCCATTTCCTCTGACTTCTCACTCAGCCTACAAGGGGTCCAATTTTATCCCTCACTAATCTTTTACTTTTAATGTATCTATAGAAACCCTTTGGATTTATTTTTACTCTGTCTGCCAAAGCCTATTCGTGTCTTTTTTTGGCCTTTCTAATTTCTTTCTTAAGATTCCTTCTACACTTCTTGTAGACCTCCTTCAAACTCTCAGCTCCCTGCTCTTTATACCTCTTGTATACCTTCCTTTTTCTCCTAACCAAATTTCCAATATTCCTCGAAAACCAAGCCTCCCTATGACTTCCAGCCTTTCCTTTGATCCTCACTGGGACATATCTACTCTGTACCCTCAAAATTTCTTTTTTGAATATCCTCCATTTTTCATTTACATCCTTACCTGAAAATATCCTGTCCCACTCAATACAAATCCCTTCTTATTCCTTCGTTATTTGCTCTTCTCCAATCCAGAACCTCAACTTTAGGCCCCTCCTTGCTCTTCCCTAAAACTACCCAAAAACTAACAGAGTTATGATCACTAGACAAAGGACATGGCTGGTTAGTCTCATTATCTAGATGTCAGGTTGCTCAGATCTCAATAGACTGGTATGGGCAAAATATTGAGTAACATTAATTCTTTTGGTTATTTCTAGCGAGGGAATTTACAAAAGGGCAGGTAATGGAGGGCACATTTATTGATCTTGGATTTTCAAGGTGAGTGATACCACCCAATATTTCAAAGGGAAATAAAAACAATAGCTGAGAAAATTAAAAGCTTGCAAACAGTCATGAAATTTGGCAGGAAGTTCTCTTTGGTGATAATTGTGGGATCAATTAGTAAAGTAAATGTAACAGATGAAGAGCAGAGATGAACTGCAGAATTTTGTTGGGCAAGGGCCAGGGTGTAAGAAGGCAGGTAAGCAGATACCTTGATTTTAAGCTGAAGAAGGTGACAAGTGTATGATCTTTTCTAAATATGATCAGTTGAAATTAGGACTTCAGATTTTGAAAAGACCCACCGGGGTGTTTAACTTAGCTTCAGTTTTTAATGGTTTGGGTGCCATTTAAAGTGAATTCCACACATCAGGTATTTATTCTGGTCAAAGTAAAATGGGCTGGTGGGTTCACTGGAACAAAAGAAAGATAGGGATGCCAATAACAATCTGTAATTAAGATCCCTCCCTTCCATGGTAAAATTATTTGTATAAAAATAAAGTGAAGATCAAATAGAACTTGGGTAAAATGTAAATTAACCCCTGATGGACTCCAATTAACTGTGCAGTGACTATCTTTGGAAGATGAGAAAATGATTCAGAGCAATGAATATTGTTGACAGCTGAAAAATTGTAGAGATTGTAAATTATACACTAGAGATAAATATCCCTGGTTTGGAAGCAAAATTTTCATGTCCATCTTATTGGTTGCTACTTAAAATCCAGTTCAAAAATGCAGAGTTCCCAGCTGATAATGGTTAATCTTCTTATAGCAGGTGCTAACTGTTGAAGGAGTGCTGGCAAGAAACAAAAACAATTGTCCTCCCATGAGAGCCAATTATTTGTGCAGGCAACCTCTGCCTTTTCACTGTATTGTCAATTAACAAACAGGAAGAGTTTCTCTGCTTATAATAAATCTAGATGTAAGATTTTACACTTTGGAGGATATTTATTGATGTACAGACTCAAGCCATGTATTATTTCTGTAACAAATGACATGAAAAATTATATTTATAGAAAAGGAAGGTTTTAATAATTTACTATCAGCTGGTATTTATTGCCTTCAGCTGGACTCCACATCTGAATCTGCCAGTGATACAGTGAGCACATGAATAAAATGCCAGGCAGCACTTCCCTCATGTGTGGAGTCCACTACCTTCTACAAATTGTACAGAAAGAGATGGAATTTCAAGCTTCTAACAATTGCTTGGTCACTGAAAATGTTGATTTGCTATGACTGAATGTTTAATCAATCACCTCTGGAAACCAATTGATCACCATCATGTCACATGTGAGTAATTTGGAGTCTGATAATTTAACCTCCACAGAAATCAAGATCCCAAAACCAATGTATTTTTTTCAACAAATCAATAGCTGCTGTCAGCAAAGCTTGAAGCTCCCACAATTATTTGCATATTACCAAGGTCTTTAGTGTTCTAATTCTGGAATTGCAGCTTCTAAATACATGCTAAATTGCTACTTTAGATTCAGCACATATATGCTAAAAATAGCAATCCCCAGTTGATTGAGAAAAATAACAATTGAACTATTAATTTGTTTATGTCCTTGGAGAACTGAGATTCAATTATCTAAGAATCTATAAATATCCAATCACTATGAGTTAGTTTATTCCCCTCTTGTGCAAATGATTAGTTAAATGTCACTGATATTTCTATTTGTTTCTAATACTTTAAGCAACCTCTCATTTAAAAAAAAGTTAGGATTGTTCTATATAGTTGTTTCTGCTAAATCTGCAAAATAATCTCATACTGCATATAAAAATACCAACAGATTTTTGGGGGATCTCTCTACTCTTCATCTATCTCTCTGTCTGGATGGGCTTATATTTGCTTGCAGTAATTTTGGAAGTGTTTAAAATTGAAGATGGATAAAGACAATATGCAGGGAATGGTATAGAGATGAGTTGTGATGAGTTATTGCAGTTGGTGGGCATAATAGCAGGTAACTAAGAGGTACAAGGAAAAGATAGTTAAAACCTGGAAAGTCAGACAAAGAAATTTGTCTTTACCTTCCAGAAATTCTGTCATTCTGTTCACTGATGCAAGCATTTCACATTTGTGACCTATTTGATTCAGATAGCAGTCATAAACACTTCAACACTTCTGTGAAACAGCTGCAAAGGCTCTGGTGGTTCTTTGGTTGCTTACTGCTTGATTTCCTGCAGTATGTTTCCCACAATTCATGTCACCAGACTGAGGTGCAGGAAAAGATTCTGCTCTGTTCCCTAGTGTCAGCAGGAAACCGGATGGTCTCCAAATGTGTATATTTGTTGAAGTGCAGGAGGAATAAATTTTGATTTTTATTTATCTTGTCCTTTTGCCCACTACATTTAAAACTGCATTTTAAATCTATTCCATGCTTCCTGTGTCTGAATAATTCTGCCTCCACCCAAGATGTATGGTGAGTTGGCTACTAATGTTTCAATGGCTGAATACCTTGCACTGAGATTGTGACTTCTTTTAGTCAGTTGCCTCTCTGAACAACCCATTTATTCCAATTACTGTCTGCCCAAATCCTTTGTGCATTAAATTTGCAGATTAGCATTTTATGTGGGACTTCATCAGAAATTTTCAGAAAATCTAAATACAAGCAAAAAGGTTGGCATAGTGGTAATATACAGCATCAGCGATTGGGACCAGACCAAGGTTCAAGTCCCATGCCGTTTGTATGTTCTCCCTGTGTTTGAGTGAGTTTCCTTCCACCATTGAAAATGTGCCGTGGTGTAGGTTAATGGGGTGTAAATTTAGCAGCACGGACTCATGGGCCAAAATGGTCTGTTACTGTGCTGTATGTCTTTTTTAAAAAAAAAACACATTTGATGCTTCTCTGCAATATATCCTACCAGTTACATCCTTAAACCTCTCCAGTCAAACATGATTTGCCTGGCATAAATTCAATGCCGTCAACTTATCTCTGTATTTCCTCAGTGCCCTTTTATCACATCCTTTATAATGGATTGCAGCATTTTCCCTGCTATGGATGTTAGATCAAGAGGTCTGTGGTTCCTTGTTTTTTCTCCCTTTTAAACAATAGTTACATTTATAACCTTCTGCCCCCCAAACTGCAGAAATCATTCCATAATCTAGAGAAATATGGAAGATGTTAACCAATACATCCATTATTACATGAGAACTCAATTGTCCCTGATGACTACACTGCAATAGTTGCCTCCAGCTCTTTACAGATATTTCATCTTGTATTTGTGTGTGCAAGTTCTTAAGACAACGCATGGGTGAAGGAAAAGTTTCCTCACTTTAAAATTATTGTAAACAACACCATGAGGCTGCAGCCTCCATTACAGATCTTGTATTCTGTGTGTCAGCCCCATTTTAGCAGCCAAGTCTAATCAAACACTAAGGCATTGCTAGTTGCATTGCAACTATGATCCCTAGCATTACAATAGACTGAGAGGGAATTGGATCTGGATGAACTCTGCATCATTCAGGAGGCAGAGAGGGTGATGGACCGAATCCATAAGGAGATAGTTACACCCAAAAGGCAGGAAGCCATTATCTGGGTGACTGTTAGGAGAGGGAAAGGGAATAGGCAGTTAGTGCAGAGCACCCTGTAGCTGTTCCCCCTCAACAATAAGTATACTGGTTTGGATAGTATGGGGGGAAGGTAGTGGAAATAACCAACCAGGGACAAGTCGTAGTAGACAGATCTCTGGAACAAGACAGTGGCTCAGATCCTTATTTAGCTCACTGAAGTTTTTCTTGATTTTGGTTATTTATGCCTTGTGTGTCTGTCTGATGCATATGCATATCCAACAATCTTTTGAAGCATCTGTAGATATTTTTCTCCTTCTGGATGGGTTAAAGAACATCAAAAGCATCATTTCTATAATTATAATGGTCTTTAGTTGTCCCCATTCTTCCATTTGGTTGGCAGTCCACTTGAATTCACATTTGTCATATAACAACATTGTTTTAGAAGACAGGTTTGGTATGAATTTACCAATGAAATTGATCATTCCCAGTACTCTGAATATTCTCTTTTTGTCTGTGAGTCTGGGCATCTCCAGCATTGCTTCTGTTATGTGTTCAAAGGACCCCAAAACCCAGCAGCAATAGATATTCACCAAGACAAGTGGTTTTTAAAACAAAAGTTATTTTTAATCAACTTCAAATGATGAAAATAGAATCAAACTTTACTTATTCTATACTTAACTAACCCAAATTAACCCCCTTCTAATTCTAAGTACACATGCATGTAATGTGTGTGTAAATTTAAGAAAAGTTTTTTGGTTCAGTTCAATCTCACTTCTCCTTCTTCCAAGTTCTCTGGATGCAGGCAATTCTTATACTGTGCACAGAATTTAACATGTATAAAGTTCACCAGGCTTTGGTGCTTGAAAGGTAAATGTTTACCGCTCAGGAAGGTTCTTGTAGGGTTTGCAGAGAGAGATTTGTTGTTCCAGGATTTCCACAACTGAGGTACCACCATTAGTCACCTCATTGTCTCGTTGATGAAACTTGCCCCCTCAGGGTTTTCCAGATGGTAACCTCTTTCTTCAAGTTACCACAGAGTTCCATTCCTCTTATTCCAGAGAAACATCAGACAGATACCACTTCCAGCCATCCATTGCTTTTGGAACTTTTCATCAGTTTCAACCAGCTCTTCCTGGCTTTGCACACACACTAGCTCTCTCCCTCTCCAACTGGCTTCCAGAAAGCCCCATGTGACTCACTTGCAAAACCCCCTACCTTCTTCAGCAATCAACAGGAGTTCTTTCTTCTGCTCAAGCTGTTGTTAGATAAACAAAACCAAGGTGTGGCCTTCCTATAAGCACCCTGCAGAAAGGCTCCAGTTCCAAACAATGGTCATTCATGTTATGATGTCAGTTCAATTATCACCTACTTGTGAATGTGCATAACATTCTCCAGAGATCTTTAATATTTCTTCAGTCTTTCAAATAAGATCTGTTTTAAAATGTGTGTATGTATGTAACCTACTCTAAATCTTACAAATTTCCCAAAATATTACCAAATTCTCCCAAAATATTTATCCATTACACTTTCACCTTGCTCTTGTCTGGGTTCACACCTGCCTTTGACAGTTTATCTCCCAGAATGATGATTTCCTTCACACCAAACTGACATTTTTCTCTATTTAACTTTAATCCATACTTCTGGATACTTTATAGCATTTTGATGAGCCTCTCATTGTGTTGCTCCTGTGTGGATTCCCATAGGATCAAGCATCCATGTACACTCATAGCCCATTCATTCCTATTCTGATGTCTTCTCTCTCTTTGGCTTGGCTTCGCGGACGAAGATTTATGGAGGGGGTAAAAAGTCCACGTCAGCTGCAGGCTCGTTTGTGGCTGACAAGTCCGATGCGGGACAGGCAGACACGATTGCAGCGGTTGCAAGGGAAAATTGGTTGGTTGGGGTTGGGTGTTGGGTTTTTCTGATGTACTTCATTAATATATGGAACACTTCAGGAGCTCAGGAATGTCGGCCAAACGGTGTATTGAATATACAGTATTTGTGCTATCTTTTTTTAATTTTTAAAAAAATTCTTCACACTATGAACCATATTAATCAAAATACACACGAACATTTCCTTCTTGAATATACAGTGTCATTTTTCTCCCCTTTTTTCCCATTTCCCTCCCACCCCCTCCAGACCCATTAAACGTTCAACATATACAATACAATAAACCCATTAAACAATGTCATCACACAATAAAAATAAACAAGAAAATTGTATCATCTACTTTTACACACTTCTTCATCTTCTTCTCATTCTATCATTTAAGGGGTGGAAGTCCTCAGTAAGCCCTTTCTGTTGTGTTCCATGTACGATTCCCAAATTTGTTCAAATAATGTGACTTTATTTTTTAAATTATATGTTATTTTTTCCAATGGAATACATTTATTCATTTCCACGTACCATTGCTGTATTCTCAGGCTCTCTTCTGATTTCCAGGTTGACATTATACATTTTTTTTGCTACAGCTAAGGCTATCATAATAAATCTTTTTTGCGCTTCATCCAGTTTAAGGCCTAATTCTTTACTTCTTATATTACTTAGAAGAAAGATCTCAGGATTTTTTGGTATGTTGCTTTTTGTGATTTATATCTGATTTAGATCTTCCCAAAATTTTTTAACTTTCTCACATGCCCAAATTGCATGTACTGTTGTTCCTGTTTCCTTCTAACAGCGAAATATCTGATAATGTTGGATCCCATTTATTTAACTTTTGGGGCGTGATATATAGCCTGTGTAACAAATTATATTGTATCATGCATAACTTCGTATTTATTATATTTCTCATAGTTCCAGAGCATAACTTTTCCCATATTTAATTTCATAATTTTCTCTCTCTTGCAGCTTGATGTCCATGTTTGTTATAAATCTTTTAATTATCATTCTATCTGTAATCACATATTGAAAGCTGCTTCCTTCTGATAATCTCAGTCTGCTTCCCAATTTGTCCTTTAAGTAGGTTTTCAGTTGGTGGCATGCAAACATTGTACCATGAGTTATTCCATATTTGTACTTAATTTGTTCAAATGATAATAAATTATTTCCCAAAAATACAATTTTCTATTCTTTTAATTCCTTTTCTCTCCCATTCTCTAAAGCAAAGGTTATCTATTGTGAAAGGTATTATATGATTTTGTGTCAATAATAATTTTGGTAGTTGGTCATTTGTTTTTTTCCTTTCTACATGAATCTTTTTCTAAATGTTGAGTAGATGGTGCAGTACTGGTGAACTTCTATATTGCACCAGTTTTTCATCCCACTCATAAAGTGTATGTTCTGGTACCTCCTCCCCTATTTTATCTAGCTCTATCTTATTCCAATCTGGTTTTTCCCTTGTTTGATAAAAAAATCTGATAGATATCTTAATTGTGCTGCTCAATAATAATTTTTAAAGTTTGGTAGCTGCAAACCCCCTTGTTTGTACCATTTTGTTAATTTATCTAGTGCTATCCTCTGTTTCCCCCATTTCCTTAAGAATTTCCTTATTATTCTCTTTTGTTCATTGAAGAACTTCTCTGTTAAGGGAATTGGTAATGATTGAAATAGGTATTGTATCCTTGGGAAGATATTCATTTTAATGCAATTTACCCTTCCTATCAGTATTAGTGGTAAATCTTTCCAATGTTCTAAGCCATCTTGCAATTTCTTCATTAATGGCTAATAATTTAATTTGTATAGATGGCCTAGATTATTATCTAGTCTAATACCTAGGTATCGGATTGCTTGTGTTTGCCATTTAAATGGTGATTCTAAACTCTGTGTAATCCGCATTATTCATTGACATCGCTTCACTTTTATTTGCGTTGATCTTGTACCCCGATATTTCTCCATATTCCTTCAATTCCTTATGTAATTCTTTTATTGATAATTCTGGTTCTGTTAAGTATACTATGATGTCATCTGCAAATAGACTGATTTTATTTTCCTTCTCTTTTATTTTTATCCCTTTTATTTTATTTTCTGTTCTCATCAGTTCTGCCAATGGTTCTATTGCTAAAGTGAACAGTGAGGGAGATAGTGGACATCCCTGCCTAGTTGACCTGCTTAATTTAAATTGGTTCGATAAATATCCATTTACTGTCACCTTCGTCATTGGTCCCTTATATAATGCTTTAATCCAATTAATATATTTCTCTGGTAGGTTGAAACTCTGTAATACTTTGAATAAATAATTCCATTCTACCCTGTCAAAGGCTTTCTCTGCGTCTAAAGCAACAGCCACTGTTGGTGTCTTATTCCCTTGTATTGCATGGATTAAGTTAATGAACTTTGACATTGTCCATTGTTTGTTTTTTCTTAATAAATCCAATTTGATCTAGTTTTACTATTTTTTGTACACAGTCGGCCAATCTGTTTGCTAATAGTTTAGCTATTATCTTATAATCTGTGTTGAGTAGAGATATTGGTCTATACGATGCTGGTGTTAGTGGATCTTTCCCCGCCTTTGTTATTACTGTAATTATTGCTGTTTTACATGAATCTGGCAAGTTTTGTGTTTCTTCTATCTGGCTCATTACTTCCAGGAGAGGAGGAATTAATAACTCTTTAAATGTTTTATAGAATTCTATTGGGAGTCCGTCCTCTCCAGGTATTTTATTGTTCGGTAGCTTTTTTAATATATTCTGTATTTCCTCTATTTCAAATGGTTTTATCAATTTGTTTTGCTCCTCTTCTTGCAATTTCGGTAGTTAAATTTTAGCTAAAAACTCATCTAATTTGTCTTCTTTCCCTTCATTCTCAGTTCGGTATAATTGCTCGTAGAATTCCTTGAAGTTTTCATTGATCTCTGTTGGGTTATATGTAATTTGTTTGTCCTTTTTCCTTGATGCCAATACCGTTCTTTTAGCTTGTTCTGTTTTAAGCTGCCAAGCTAGTATTTTGTGTGTTTTTTCTCCTAGCTCATAATACTTCTGCTTTATTTTCATTATGTTCTTCTCCACCTTATACTTTTGTAGTGTTTCATATTTTATTTTTTTGTCCACAAATTCTCTTTGTTGTATCTTCCTTTGTTGCTAGTTCTTTTTATGTACTTACTATTTCCCTTTCCAGCTGTTCTATTTCCTGATTGTCATCCTTTTTCATCTTAGTTACATAACTTGTTATCTGCCCTCTGATGAAGGCTTTCATTGCATCCCATAATATAAATTTGTCTTTCACTGATTCCATATTTATTTCAAAGTACATTTTAATTTGGCGCTCAATAAATTCTCTAAATTCCTGTCTTTTATGTAGCATGGGGATTAATCTCCATCTATATGTTCTCGGTGGGATGTCCTCCAGTTCTATTGCTAATAACAGGGGTGAGTGATCAGATAACAATCTAGCTTTATATTCTGTTTTCCTAACTCTCCCTTGGATATGGGCTGACAACAGGAACAGCTCAATCCTTGAGTATATTTTATGTCTACTTGAATAATATGAGTATTCCTTCTCCTTTGGGTGTTGTCTCCTCCATATATCAAAAAGTTGCATTTCCTGCATTGGTTTAACCATAAATTTAGCTACTTTGTTCTTTTTGCTATCTTTTGTCCAGTTTTATCCATCTTTCAATCCAAATTAAGGTTAAAGTCTTCTCCTATCAATATATTCCCCTGAGTATCTACAATCTTCAAAAAAATATCTTGCATATATTTTGACCAAATTCCAGAGCTCTGAATATATCTGACACTTTATCATTACATATCTCCCTGCTGGATCTATTATTTCCTCCTCTATTTTGATTGGTACATTTTTATTGATTAATATAGCTACACCTCTGGCTTTTGTGTTATTTGTTGCTGCCATTACGTGCCGTACCCAATATCTCCTTAATTTATTGTGTTCCACTTCAGTTAGATGTGTTTCCTGCACAAATGCTACATCTATTTTTTTTTCAGTAAATTTAATAGCCTCTTCCTTTTGATTTGGTTATGCATTCCATTAATATTTATAGTCATATAGTTCAACATGGCCATCTCATACTCTGTTTACATCTTATTTCCGCTTCCTCACCAGCACCTTTCCCATTTTCCCCATTTTCATTTCTCAGTTTTCCTTTTTTGAACTCCATGTATGACAACACTTCTAAAACATAAAATACTTCAACTACTCCCACATCTAAAATTCCCTTAACCCCAAGTGCACCCCCCCCCAAGTTGCCCCTTAACCCTTGCCGGGCCACCACAACTCCCCTCTCCATTCGGACTGTGAACCTGTTCTCAAGTGTCAACTGATTTTGCAGTGACTGCTATTCTCTCCCACCCAAACCCTTCCAGAAAAGACTTTTATCTTCACATTAAAACAAAGCTTGCCCTCTTCCCTTTCTCTTTTTCTTTTTAATTTTTTTTACCCCCTCCTCTTCTTTCCCCCTTCTCCCTTACTTCCCTTTTCTTCCCTCCTTTAGTTCTTACTTATACATTATTTTAAAATCTTTATATGTAGTTTGTCGCCATTCTTCGTTCTTGTTACATCTCTTCATCTCTCTTTCTGTCTTGCAGGTGTTCTGCAAATTCTCGTGCTTTCTCCGGATCCGAGAACAGTCTGTTTTGCTCCCCCGGGATAACTATTTTAAGCACTGCTGGATATCTTAACATAAATTTATAGCCTTTTTTCCAGAGGATCAATTATACTGTGTTAAACTCCTTCTTCTTCTTCTTCTTTAGGAGCTCAAAACTTATGTCTGGGTAGAAAAAAAAATTTTGACCTTTGTACTCCAGTGGTTTTTTTGTCTTCTCTAATTTTATTCATTGTCTTCTCCAATATATTTTCTCTTGTCGTGTATCTCAGACATTTTACTAAAACGGATCTTGGTTTTTGTTGTGACTGTGGTTTTGGGGCTAATGTACTGTGTGTCCTTTCAATTTCCATTCCTTCCTGCATTTCTGACATTCCCAGGACTTTTAAGATCCATTCTTTTATAAATTCTTTCATATCTTTGCCTTTTTCATCTTCCTTTAGGCCCATTATCTTTATATTGTTTCATCTACTATAGTTTTCCATTATATCCATCTTCTGAGCTAACAACTCCTGTGTTTCTTTAACTTTTTTGCCACTTTCCTCCAATTTTCTCTTTGAGTTGTTCACCTCCATTTCTACCACCATTACACATTCTTCCACATTTTCTAATCCTTTCCCTACATCTGTTATTACCAGCTCTATTCTACTCACATTTTCTTCTGTACTTTTCATTTTTATTTACATTTCACTATATTCTAGTGTCAACCATCCTTTTACCCTACCACCCCCCGATATACTGACAGCTTGTCGGCTGCTGCTACACTGCCCCCTGTGAACCCAAAATGTTATTTCTGTGGGAGGGACAAGCACAGCAGGTCCCAGTGCCCAGCAAGAAAAGCCAGGTGCCAGAAGTGCCTTAAAAAGACCACTTTGCTGCAGTCTGTAGGTCTAAAATGGCCGCCGGCAAACACAGTGCCTCGTGTGAAGTCCAACCGCCACTATCCCATTCAAACTCTTCTTCCCCAGAGCTCTCGTCCAATGAGAGTGAGGGCTCACCTGCACGGCAACGCCTGACGTCATGGAGACGCCGAACCCGGAAGGGGCAGCCCACCCTCGCAACCATGGTGTTGACCCGCCTCTTGCCCCCGTGTGGAACACTTGACCCGGCCTCGGTCCCGACTGTGGCAACCGCTGCTGCTGCCGCCGCTACAGCCACCCCCGGGGCCGACGCTACCATTGCTGCTGCCCGCTCCCCTGCTGCTGTCGCCTATGCCGCCGCCGATGCGGCCACCACGACCAATTGGGGACATGCCGCGGCCAACTAGGTACTCACCCTAGCGTCCATCGCTGACGACCGCCGGGGCCCGACTGCTGCGACCGACTACCTACCCACCGCCAACCGCGAGCAACTACAAACCCCACTACTTACCTTTCATCCGCCGACGCTGCCACAACAGCACTTCCGGGAGGTCCTCCAACCTGCTGCTCCAGCGCTGACTACATCTATGACGTCATCCCGTTGCGTGACGTCATCCCGTTGCGTGACGTCATCCCGTTGCGTGACGTCATCCCGTTGCGTGACGTCATCCCGTTGCGTGACGTCATCCCGTTGCGTGACGTCATCCCGTTGCGTGACGTCATCCCGTTGCGTGACGTCATCACGCGGAACTCCCCTGTCAACTGGATCAGTGGCTGCTTCTATAACACTAAACCAGCAATGCTCTCATCCCCTCACTAAAGCAATGGAACTGATTAAAATGCATGGACACTACACCAAATGCTTATTTGACTCTGGGTCAACTGACAGTTTTATCCGGCCAGATCTGGCCCTCCATTGGGGACTTGACATTATCCCCGCTACCCAGAGCATCTCATTAGCGACGAGGTCTCACTCGACCGGGATAAAGGGGTATTGCATCGCCACGCTGGAAGTACAGGGCGTGACGGTCACCCACTTCAAACTATTCGTCCTTCCCCAATTGTGCGCCCCAGTGTTGCTGGGATTAGACTTTCAGTGTCAGTTCCGAACGGTGTCCCTACACTTTGGAAGACCCCACGCCCCCCTCTCGGTCTGCCATCGCCCCACCTCCGAAGCCCCCGAGCAACCCGCCGTGCCCCGGGGCCAATCCTGCGGCCTTTCCACACTCCGGATTGCCCCGCCAGCACTCTTCGCAAACCTCACCCCTGGCTGGAAGCCTGTGGCCACCAAAAGTCAGCAATATAGTTACGAAAAAAGGCAATTCATTAGGAGTGAGGTGCGTAGATTGCTGGATGAGGGCATCATCGAACCCAGTTCATGTCCCTGGAGAGCCCAGGTGGTGGTTATCAAGAACGGGGAAAAGCTACGGATGGTGGTCGACTATAGCCAGACCATTAACCGCTTCACGCTCCTGGATGCGTACCCCCTGCCACGCATCACGGATGTGGTGAACCAGATCGCCCAATACCGCATATTCTCTACCATTGACCTATGTTCGGCCTACCACCAGCTCCCGATCCGCTGTGAGGACCGACCATTCACGGCCTTCGAAGTGAATGGGCGGCTGTATCAATTTCTCAGGGTACCATTCAGGGTCACAAATGGTGTCGCGGTCTTCCAGCGGGAAATGGCCCGGATGGTGGACCAGAACGGGCTAACCGCTACCTTCCCATATCTGGACAATATCACCATCTGCGGCCACGACGCCAACCTAGACAAATTTCTTCAAACTGCTCGTCAGCTGAACCTGACATACAATTTGGACAAGTGTGTCTTCTGGACCACACGACTCGCGATTCTAGGTTGTGTGGTGGAGAACGGGATAGTCATGCCAGATCCTGACCGCATGCATCCCCCAATGGACTTACCCCCCCATACCCAGAAAGCGCTCAAACGCTGCCTGGGCCTTTTCTCATATTACGCCCAATGGGTTCCACACTACGCCGACAAGGCGCGTCCTCTTATCAAGACCACCTCCTTTCCCCTCTCGACCGAAGCCAGAGCGGTTTTCGATCAAATCAAATCCGACATCGCCACTGTGACGCTGCACGCGATCGATGAGTCTGTCCCGTTTCAAGTCGAGAGCGATGCATCTGACTTCGCCCTGGCAGCCACCTTGAACCAGGCCGGTCGGCCTGTAGCCTTCTTCTCCAGAACCCTCCAGGGTCCAGAGAGTAGACACTCCTCGATCGAGAAGGAGGTCGAGGCCATAGTTGAAGTGGTGAGTCGTTGGAGACATTACCTCGCTGGGAGGCGCTTTACACTGTTGACTGATCAACGCGCGGTCTCCTTCATGTTCAGCAACACCCAGCATGGTAAGATAAAAAACGACAAAATCGCCAGATGGAGAATCGAACTCTCCACCTTTAACTATGATATCCTGTACCGGCCTGGTACTCGCCTGACGTGCTCTCCAGGGGGACGTGCGCCAGCATACAGATGGACAGACTACAGAAACTCCATGAGGCGCTCTGTCATCCAGGGGTCACTAGGTTTGCCCACTTTGTGAAGGCGCGCAACCTACCTTACACAGTCAAGGAGATCCGCTCCATGACCCGAGCCTGTTCAGTGTGCACTGAATGCAAGCCCCACTTCTTCCATCCGGATAACTCCCACATTATCAAAGCCACCCGCCCCTTCGAGCCTCTTAGCGTAGACTTTAAGGGGCCCCTACCATCGACCAACCGTAATAACTACATCCTTACGGCCATAGACGAGTACTCCCGCTTCCCGTTTGCTGTGCCCTGCCCAGACACCACTGCCACCTCAGTGATACAGGCCCTTCACAGTATTTTCACCATTTTCGGGTACCCCAATTCCATCCACAGTGATAGAGGGGCCCTCATTCATGAGCGCAGAGCTGCAACAGTACCTTCTGGAGTGTGGTATCGCTTCAAGCAGGATCACCAGCTATAACCCACGGGGTAACAGCCAGGTCGAGAGGGAGAATGCCACCATATGGAGAGCGGTTACACTGGCTCTCCGCTCTAAAGGTCTCCCCACCTCTCACTGGCAGGAGGTTCTCACTAGTGCCTTACACTCCATCCCCTCCCTCCTATGTACCGCAACAAATGCCACCCCCCACGAAAGGATGTTCCTTTTCCCGAGGAAATCTGAATCAGGAACCACTGTACCGGCATGGTTCACCGTCCCTGACCCCGTTCTTTTGCGACGCCACGTCCGGCACTCAAAGAACGACCCCTTGGTCGACCTAGTGACTCTACTCCACGCGAACCCGCATTACCCCTACGTTGAGTTCCCAGACGGGTGGGAGGACACTGTTTCAGTGTGGGACCTAGCTCAGGACGCGGTAGTCCCAGCAAACCCCCCAACCCAACCTTCCCCAATTCTTTATTCTCCAGGCCCTGAGCCGCAAAAGAAGGACCAACAGAACCCCAATAACCTGGGCCACCCTGCCGACAACACGACTGGGGAATTGAGCGAAGGAGCGGTCGCACCCGACGAGCCCGCTGGCGACACCACTCCAGCGACCCCAATCCCGGCACCACGGCGGTCACGCCGGATGGTCAGATCCCCTGTCCGCTACAGTCCTTAACCTATCCCTTCCTTTCATTCTCTCCCTTGTTTCTTTGGTTTTTTTTCCAGGGTCAGTTCTCCAAGAAGGGGTGAATGTGATAGTACAGATCTATCACCAATGTATATAGTATATATAGTTACAGTATCTAGACTGTGCTTACAGTGATTGGCTGAAAGCTTAGCCATGCCTACTGTCTGAGCCTTAAAGGGTTGTGTCCCTAGCAAGGTCAGATCATTCCGGACTGGTCAGCCACATGTGAAGAGCTCCTGTCTTTTTTGCTAACAAAAGCCTTGGTTTGGATCAACAAGTCTTTGGCTCTTTCGACGAGCTCTACACTGGGGCTTTGCTTTTCCTTCACTTTTTTTCTTTTCTTTTTCTGGAGAGGGCTGGTATTCTCCTACCGGCCACTACTCCATCACGTGACTCCTCGATTTGTGCTATCTTCATGCAGTTTTAATTGTCAGAAACCCTGGGATGCATCCAATTTCGTGAACCAGCCATCTCACTTGTAATTTGATCCCTGGTTGGAATCTGATAATGTTCCCTCTTTATATTGGCATTCAAGTCTTTTGGGTCTCTGCACACACATAGGTCACCAAACTTTTTGACACACACCATTGAATTCACCAATTCTGTGTGCTCCTCCGCTTTCTTTATGATCTCTAATGTTATCATTCAGTCAAGTTGCTACTTGAGCTTGTCTTTTAGTGGAATTGGAATGCTTTGGGGCATTCACTACTGGCTGTGCATCCACTTTTAACTGTATCTTATAGGTGAATAGTAGAACACCAAACCCTTGAAGATGTCTGGAAATTGATCCAGTATTTCCTCTACACTGTTCTGTGCATTGGTGCTGTTGATGTGGTACATCCTCTTAACTTGGCCTACGTTTTCACATCCTTTGTCATCAGCCAGTGAATCATGTCCATCTGGGACTACTACAAACATGAGGTGGTGCTCTTTACTTTTAACTTTCACCTTGAGTCTACATGTTCTTTTTATGTCAATGTGCTGTCCATTGTAGGTCTTGAGCTGAACAGAATTTGGATGGATGTGAGGCTTTATCTTCATTGCCCTGATGTTGCACTCATAGATCAATGGACTTTGCCCCTGTGTCCATCTTGAAAGGAATATCAGCTCTATTTGTATGCCATGGTACTGTCCGCTTGTCTTGCTCAACTCTGTTCACACTAGGGTGTTCAGTGTCTGTTGGTTTGAAACCTTCCTGCACTACCATGCCCTTGAAGAAGGTATCATTGATGATGGTTTCTTCTATCGTGTGCACATTTTCACTTCTGTTTTGTTTCCCTTTGAAAAAAACATTGCTTTGCATAGTAATTCTGTCCTTTGCACCTGTTACAGACTTTTCCATAGCCTGGGCATTGTTTTAGTGCATGTTGAGTGCCACATAATTTCCTTTGAATGTCTCTCCATCTTTTTGTTGTTACCTATGTCTCATTCTCTGTTTATGTGTGCATCCAGACCCTGTGGCTACAGCTGTGCCTTCATTTTCACCGGCCCTTGCACTCTCACCAAACCTTTTTGCATGCTGCAAGTTAATTCATCGGCATAGCACATCTTCACAGCTTTAGGTAAGGTAAGCACTATCTCTCATAGCAACCTCTCTAACAATCTTTTGCCTATAATTCTGAACATGGATCATTGAATCTTGCAATCTAAAATTGCATGTTTTTGCTTTCAATTTCAAGTCCTTTTTTAAAAAATAAATCAAAGCTCTCTGCCTGCAGCTGCATGTGTGAGCAAAATACATACCTCTTGAAGGTTTTTTTTCTGGTGAGTAGTGCCCACCAAATATCTCGATAACCTTTTTGAACTTCCTCTGGTCATCTGTCTCAGCAAAAACAAACATGTTAAAAACCTCTAGTGCTTGAGGTCCTACCATGGTAAGTAGCAGTGCAATCTTCCATGCATCTGGTTTGCTATCAAGTCCAATAGCTTGGAGAGACAGCATTAATTATTGTTATAACAATTGCCACTTTCCCAGCCCAATTCACAGCATGAGCTTGCTTCACACTTTCCATGTCTCCTGGTGATCGCCACTCCTGGTAGCATGTGATGATTCTCTTGTGATAAAGAAACTTGGGTTTTTTTTGTATTGCTTTTATTTTATTATCAACTCATGACCTTGTGGGTCATATCCATTTTATGCCTCTAACCTGAGGAGGGAAACTATGTCTCTGATGCCCTCTAGTGGTCAGGAGAATCACCAACTCCCAATCACCACAGTTATGAGATAGCAATTGGTTTTATTTTAGTAGGTATGTAAGAGTTGGCACAATATTGTGGGCTGAACAGCCTGTACTGTTTTATGTTCTATCTCCATGGATACTTTTTACAGTATTCTGGGATATCACTATAAGGCCTTGGGAATTTATTTGTGCTTAGCGTGAACTTGTAATGACACAGGAGGCAATTTAGCCCATTTGAATTCATTCCATCTCTCAGCAAAATAATCCCGTCAGTCCAATTTTGCCTTGTTTTGCTGCAGCCCTGCCTTATTCTTGCTCCTTGACCCATTAACCCCCATTAATTCTTTTTCCACAGACCTACACTTGGATTCTGTAAATTATTCCCAATTAATGTATCAGCACAACTTTGAAATGTGGGAGGAAATTTGAGTGCCTAGTAGAAATCTATATGGTCATTGGGAAATCATGCTGGTAGTATCGAAAGTTAGTATCATACCCCATTCTCTGGAATGCAAGATGGGAAGTGAAATGACATGCCACCTTGCTGCTGCTCCTCGTGCTTATTCAATCATACTAGTTCTTACTTCTCATTTTCTTAAACTTCTGGAAAGTTATTTGTGTACTTACAGACAAAATAAAAGTATTTGTTTAATTGCTCAGTAATTTCTTTGGTTGCCATTATGATTTCTCCTGTTACTGGTTGTGAGGGACTCACAAATGTTTTCACTTTTTTTCCCATTCTTGCAGATTCCTTAACAGTCAGTGTTATCTGCCATACTCTGTTTTTGGTCTCTTCATTTTTTAATCTATTTCTGTTAATTTTTAAAGACTTTTAACTTTATAGAATCACAGAGTCAAAGGAACTTTTGGCCTGTGGTATTGTTCCTAGCCCACAAGCCCTATCACTCATTATGCATGTCCTGTCAAAAGTGCATCACCCTGCATTTATCAGAATTAAGTTCCATCAAACTTGTAAACTTATCAATATCATTCATTTACTGAGAACCAACCTCCCTCTCAATCACACTTCAATTTTCGTCATCTTCAAATTTAGCACTAGTTACAGGCTTCAAATCGCAAAAGCAAATTTGGATTCAGTTTTCAGAAATTTTTTGTCTCCACTTTAGATCTGCTCCTGTTCCTAACCTCTTTTTTGCTGGAGTTGGGTCACTTTTCCTTTTGTGTTTTTGCTTTCATGTCATTCAATGAAACTCTCTAATCTCTCATGGACAACCCATTCATAATGTCATAGTTTCCTTTGTTTAGATTGTGTTCCAATTTTGGATTTAACTACTTCACTTTGTATCTTAATGAATGAAACAGCACTTTTCTTTTCCAAATAAGGTTGTAAACTTTAATTTAGTTCCTTCTACAAATCTGAATGTTTTGAATTCCTGGCTCACACTATCACAGAGTTCCTAAATGCCAATGTATTGGGTGGGCCTTGTGTAATTTAATGTCAATGTATGACTGAAGGGGGGAAAAAAAAGCTCCACCTTTGAAGCAGTTAGAAATAAGCATTGATATCTGTTTAAGTCACATTCTAATGTATGTCAGCTGGTAAACCTGTTAAGCAGGTTTTTGTGATTTTTGGAAACCTTCAATACCTAAAAAATAATTGTATCTCTATAAAATTTGAAGTAATTTAAATATTTAGCAGTAATTTAAATAAAAACTGACTAAACTCAAATGTTAAATTGACTAATAATTAAAGTGCACTGCATAATATTTGGGATAAAGACACAATTTTCCTTGCTCCACTGTTTTAAACTTGTAATCAAACAATTTACAAGTGATTTAAATTGCACATGCCAGGTTTTATTCAAGGTTATTTGTATACATTTTGATTTGACCATATGGAAATTACAGCACTTTTATACATAGTTCCTGTAGCGTGTTGAATAACTCAAAGACTTGTTGACTCAAACCAAGGCTTTTATTAGCAAAAGACTGGAACATATTACATCGAGGTCGACCAGTCCAGACTGACCTGGGTCTGGTAAGGAGCAGCCTTTTAAGACCTACCAGTAGGTGTGGCTATGGCTCTCAGACAATCACTACTACTATATGTAAATACATACAAATATATACATTGGTGATAGTATTCTGTAACTCATCCCTTTTTTTAGGAACTAACCCCGGGGTGAGTAAAAGGGGAAAATACAGGGGGGTGTAGCATGTAGTGTTTACGGGCTTAACAGGCCTGATTGTTCGGCGTGATAACCGTGGTGCCAGAAGTGGGGTAGCTGGCGGAGTATCATCACTGGGGTCTCTTGGTGTGGGTGCAGTTTCACCCAGTCCACAGTCATCGTTGGACGTGGGCTGGTCTGATCTGCTGCCGTTGTCATCCGTGAGGTGCTGCTGCCCCTGTTGTCCCAGCATGTCACCTGGGGATGATTGGATGGAAGTTGGGGTTGGAATGTGACAATGTTAGACCCAGCTCGTCGGGGTCCTTTACTGAGACCATGTCCTCCCCCCTTCCCCCCCAGGTCCGGGTACTCGATATAGGCATAGTGCGGGTTCGTGTGTAACAGCGTTACCCAGTCGACTAGGGGGCCGTTTTTCGAGTAGCGGACATGATGTCTCAGCAGGACAGGTCCAAGGACTGTCAGCCAAGTCAGTGTGGTCGTTTCCGATTCCGACTTCTGTGGGAACGAGAACTATGTTCATGCAGGGTAGCGTTGGTAGCAGTGCATAACGGGGACCTGATGGAGTGTAGGGCATTGGGGAGTATGTCCTGCCAGCGAGTGGTGGGGAGGCCTTTAGACCAGAGGGAAAGTGTGACGCTTTCCAGACAGTGGCATTCTCCCTTTCGACCTGCCCATTGCCGTACGGGTTGTAGCCAGTGGTCCTGGTCAAAGCAATACTGCGCTCCAGAAGGTACTGCCTCAGCTCCATACTCATAAATGAGGACCCCCTCCAGTCACTATGGATGTAACTGGGGTACCTGAAAATGGTGAAGATGCTGTGCAGTGCATTTATGACTGAGGAGGCAGTCATGTCCGAGCAGGGGATAGCAAATGGAAAGCGGGAGTACTCGTCGATCACTGTGAGAATGTAGGTGTTATGGTTCATCGATGGTAGAGGCCCCTTGAAGTCCACACTGAGACTTTTGAAGGGCTGGGTGTCTTTAATGACATGGATCTTTTTGGGTCAGAAGAAGTTGGGTTTGGACTCAGCGCATACTGGGCAGGCTCGGTTCATGGAGCGGATCATGTTGACCATATAGGGCAGGTTGTGGGCCTTTACAAAGTGGGTGAACCTGGTGACCCTGGATGACAGAGCTCCTCATGGAGTCTCTGCAGCCTGTCCAGTTGTACGCTGGCGCATGTCTCATGGGAAAGGGCGTCGGGTGGGTTATTGAGTTTACCAGCCCAGTACAGAATGTTGTAGTTGAGGGTAGAAAGTTTGATTCTCCACCTGGCCATCTTGCTTATTTTGATCTTGCCCCGCTGGTTGCTGCTAAACATAAATGAGACTGCGTGTTGGTCGGACAGCAGTGTAAAGCTCCTGCCAGAGAGGTGATGTCTCCAATGATATATGGCCTCTACGATGGCCTGGGCCTCCTTTTCGACAGGGGAGTGTTGGCTTTCTGAGCCCTGGAGGGTCCGAGAAAAGAAGGCGACAGGCCTTCCAGACTGGTTTAAGGTGGCTACCAATGCAGTTGTACGAATCACTCTCCACCTGAAGGGTATGGGTTCGTCGATAGCGTGCAGAGTGGCCGCAGCGATGTCTGACTTGATGCAGTTGAAGGCCACTTTGGCTTCCGCTATCAAGGAGAAGGAAGTGGACTTAATTAGTGGCCATGCCTTGTCAGTGTTCTGTGGGATTCTTTGGGTGTAATAGGAAAATAATCCAGGCAGCGTTTGAGTGCCTTCTGGGTTTGGGGTGGTGGAAGGTCCATGAGAGGGTGCATGTGGTCGGGGTCTGGCTTTACTACCCCATTTTCCACCACACAACCTAGAATTATGAGGCGAGTGGTCCGGAAGAAACACTTCTTGAAATTGTAGGTCAGATTCAGCTGTTTGGCCGTTTGGAAGAATTTCTCAAGGTTGGGGTCGTGATCCTGTGGGTCATGGCCACAGATGGTGACATTGTCCAGATACGGGAATGTAGCTGTTAGGCTGTTCTGGTCTACCATCCAGTCGATCTCTCGCTGAAAGACCGCGACACCATTTGTGACACTGAAGGGGACCCTGAAGAATTGATGCAAATGCCCGTTCGCTTTGAAAGCTGTGAAAGGGTGGTCTTCCATGAGGACCGGTAGCTGGTGGTAGGCTGATCGGAGGTTGATGGTGGAAAACACACAGTATTGGGTGATCTGATTCACCATATCCATGATTCACGGAAGAGGGTAAGTGTCCAAGAGCATGAAGTGGTTGACCGTTTGGCTGTAGTCAACCATCAGCCACAGCTTCTCCCCGTTCATCACAACTACCATCTTCACCCTCCAGGGACGCGCTGGGCTCGATAATGCCATCGTCCAGCAATCTGCGCACTTCACTTTTAATAAATTTCCTGTCCCTGAAGCTGTACTGTCTGCTTCTAGTGGCAATCAGTTTCCAGCCAGGGGTAAGGTTGATGAAGAGTGCTGGAGGAGCGATCCGGAATGTGGAGAGGCCATAAGTAGAGCGTCGGGGTGCGGGGACTTGCCTGGGCTGTCACTGGCAGGAGATGTCTGGGGTGGAGTGGTGGCAGACAGAGTGGAGAGTTGGGACCCCCGTAGTGCAGTGACACCGATTTAAAATAACATTGGAAATCAAACCCCAACAGCACAGGTGCACATAATTGAGATAGAACCAGCAATTTAAATCCTGTAAATTTGATGCCCTGAACTTTCAAGGTCACCACACAATACCCTTAATGCCCGTTGAGTGGGCTCTTGTGGCCAGCGAAATCTTCTGGTGTGTCAGGTGAACTGCTAGCGTGCATCGTTGGACCAAGTCTGGATGAATGAAGCTCTCCATCGAACCTGAATTAAACAGACAGTATATTGGCTGTTCACTTTAATAATTTCCATAGCCTTAGCTGGAGGGGTGAGGGGGGGGCAGCTGATCTTGGTTTAATGTCACTGATGCAGCAACCAATACAGGGAGGGGGGTTGCTGCCTGTGCTGGTGACTGTGGAGGCTGGCGTGATAATGTCGCTGGGGGGCCGTCTGGTGGATCCTCGCGTCGCTGGAGTAGGGTCGGAGTGTCGTGGGGCCTTGGCCTGGTGCACGCTTGCATGGTGATGTTATCGGCATGGGCGGGCCATTGGCAGCGAGTTGCAGAGGTGGCAGCATTCGGCCAGAGTGAGCGGTGAGTTGTGGAGGCGGCGATACTCGCAGTGCAGGTGGGTCGACGGAGTCTTCCTGTGCTGGGACCCGGTCAGAGTTGGCGGCGGTGGTCTGTGGAAGCAGTGGTGGTCACTGTGTAGGCAGTCCATTGGGGCCTGCTGGTTCGAAAGTCCTGTTGGGCAGGGGGGCATGTCAAGGAGCAGTGTCACAGTGGTGAGGGTGGAACATTCTGTCGTAGTGGCGAGGGTGGAGCGTTGCGAGGGTGGCGCCTTCTGCGCGCGGTTCTTGTGTCATGACATCAAGCATTGCTGTGCGATCAATTCCTCACTCTCTTTGGATGAGATTTCTGAGGACGAGTAATTCAAATTTGGGGAAGGTGGTTGGGCCTCGAATGAGGCACTGTGGTTGGCGGTGGCCATTTTGGATGGCTAGACGGTGGCAAAGTGGCCGTTCTTTCCACACTTCTGGCATTGGGCCTTCCTCGTAGGGCACAGGGATTGACTGTGCTTTTCTCTCCCACAGAAGTTGCACTTTGGGGCCGCGTCGGGTAGTGTGGCAGCAGCAGTGAGGCCATCGATGGGGCATGGAGAGACGGAGTTAAATGCAGGCATTCTACTCACATCATAATGGGGAGCCCAGCCCTGTGTATAGGCATCCATGCTTAGGGCTGCAGCCTCCATTGTTCCAGTGATTTGAACAATCTCCACCAGGCTGTTCCCCCCCCCCCCCCCCCCCCATGCTTCAGCAATCGTTCCCTCACTTCATTGGATCAGACCCCAGCCACGTAAGCATCCCGGATGAGGTCGTTGGTGATCTTGGCAGCCATCTTATCAGTGCTCGCACAAGCTCTACCCAGTAACCTTAGTGCCTGGAGGTAGGCTCTGCATGACTCACCAGGCTGCTGCCTCCTGGTCACTAGCATAGACCTTATTCACAGGCTGCTTGCATAGTCCCCTTAGCACGTTCATGGCAGTCGTGTAGGAGGTCGTAGACCCTCGTGGACACCCTGGACATCAGGACTAGCAGTTTATCTGTGTCTTCCTCCAGGATGCGTTCTGATCAATGCAGGTATCCCTCGAAGCACTTCACCCAGTGCCTTAAATCACTCTGGGCAGTAGCTGACTGCGGGTAGATACTGAAGCATTCTAGTCGCAACACTTGCTCCATCTGTTGAAATTTTTGCTAATAAAATTGTCGTGTGTCGAATGACTCAAAGACTTGTTGACTCAAATGAAGGCTTTTATTAGCAAAAGACTGGAGTGTATTACATCTAGGTTGACCAATTCAGACCGACCTGGGTCTGGTAAGGAGCAGCCCTTTATGACCTGCCAGTAGGTGTGGCTACAGCTCTCAGACAATCACTACTACTATATGTAAATATATACATTTATGATAGTATTCTGTACTATCACAGTTTCCCCATTTTAGAGATCCATAATGTTTGGGACATTTGCTTCACGGGTGTTTGTGATTACTCAGGTTTGTTTAATTGTTTCATTGGTGCAGGTATAAGAGGGCTTGGCTTTCATGTACGCTTCTGATCACCTTTGAAGTCTGTAGTTGCCATTTTTCAACATAAGGACCAGAGTTGTGACAATGGAAGTCAAAGAAGCCGTTATAAGGCTGCAAAACACGAATATAATAGTTAGGAACATTGCCCAAATCTTAGGATGGATAGGTTACAGTTTGCCAAGACACATTTAAAAGAGCCAGCAGAATTCTGGAAAAGGTCTTGTGGGAGGTGAGATCTAGATTGACCTGTATCAGAGTGATGGGAAGAGCCAAGTGCGGAGGTGTTAATGAACTGCCCAAAATCCAAAGCATACCACCTCATCTGTGAAACGTGGTGGTGGAGTGTTAAGGACTGGGTAGGTACGTCTTCCACAGGTACTGGAATGCTTATCTTCATTGATGAGGTGACTACTAATGGCCATAGAAAATTAATTCTGAGCTGTATAGAATTCTGAGGTGTATAGAAACATTAAAACCTTATGAGGAAGAAAATTCTTAAATTATCACGGTTTCTTTCTAAAGGTGTTTTAACTTTAGGAAGCTCGCAGTATAGCTTTACATTTTTAATTTTTAAAACATTTTAATTTAGACATACAGCACAGTAACAGGCCATTTCAGCCCATGAATCTTTGCCGTCCAACTTACACCCCCATTAACCTACCCCCTGTAATGGTATGGATTGTATATAGTCATTGGCTGGCCCGCCCCCGATGACACTCTCCCCTGGACTCCTCCCCTGTGGCCTAGGCCATAAAGGTTGAGCTACCTCTCCCTTCCCTGCACTTCCTTAGCTTGGATCTGGGCCAGCTCAAGTCTTATGTACAATAAAGCCTATCGTTCTCCTCAGTCTTTGTGATTATTGGGGAAACTGGTAGTGCCCAACACACCCCCAGTACATTTTGAATGGTGGGAGGAAACCAGAGCCCCCCGGAGAAAACCCACGCAGACACGGGGAGAATGTACAAACTCCTTACTGACAGCACAGTATTCGAACCCCGGTCCTCCGGACCTGATCACTGGTGCTGTAAAGGCTTTGTGCTAACCATGATGATAATGATTTCTGAGAGCATTTTCAGGGAAATAAAGAGACACCTCATAAATAAAGAATATTTGTCATGTATTTAGTCACAACTTTCCTGAAAAATCTTTTCATATTTCACTCACTAAGCTTATCTACTGATTACAGCTGGTTATCTCTGTTCACATGGTGCATACATGATAAGCAACTCATCCTTGCAGCAGAAATGAAATCCATTGATTCTGAAAGATTCTGTTCCAATTTCAGTTTAAACATCTGGAGATTTTTTTTTCATTTAGTCATATCAGACTTTAACCATTTTCAAGATTTAAGGCTTAGAATTTTATTTCAGTGGCAACTATGATTAAATACTAGTCCGGCTGCTCATACTAGGAAAACTCTAAGATATACCACAAATTTTTGGTAAAGGATTGCATTGAGATTACCATTTGCTTTATCAAAAGAAACATATAATCTGCAAAATTAATGCTGCAAAGAGGATCAATTATCTCCAATTGAGATCTAAAATCATTTTAGTTGTATTGAAAAATTGAAAAGTTGCTCAGCATTTTACATTTAGCTTACTTTATAGAACCATAGAACGTTACAGGATAGAAACAGGCCCTTTGGCCCTTCTAGTCTGTGCCGATCTATTTTTCTGCCTAGTTCCACTGATGTACACCCAGCCCATAACCCTCCATATCCCTCCCAACCATGTACCTGTCCAAATTCTTTTTGCAATTGAAAATTGGACCTACATTCATCACATCAGCAGGCAGTTATTCCACACTCCCACCCATCTGTGTGGAGAATTTCCCCTTTATGTTCCCCTTAAACTTTTCCCCTTTCACCATTAACCCATGTCCTCTAGTTTGTATTTCACTGACCCTCAGTGGAAATAGCCTACCTTCATTTACTCTGTCTAGACCCCCCCATAATTTTAAATACCTCCATCAAATCTCCCCTTATTCTTCTACACTACAGGGAATAATGTCCTAACCTTTTTAACCTTTCCATGTTACTCAGTTCATAAAGTCTGGGCAATATCCTAGTAAATCTTCTCTATACTCTTTCAATCTTATTTATCTTTCCTGTAGTTATGTGACCAAAACTGCATACAAAACTCCTAATTTGGCCTCAATGTCTTACATAACTTTACCATACCATCACAACTCTTATACTCAGTACTTTGATATATAAAATCAATATGCCAAATGATCTCTTTACAACCCTATCTACCTGTGATACCACCTTAAGGGAATTATGTAACTGTTTTCCCAGATCCCTCTGTTCTACCATACTCCTCAATGCCCTACCATTCACCGAGTATGTTCTTTCTTGGTTTGTCCTTCCAAAATGCAACATCTCAAACTTGTCTGCATTAAATTCCATCTGCCATTTTTCAGCCAATTTTTCCAGCTGATCTGGATCCCTCTGCAAGCTTGGTGTCATCTGAAAACATCTTGATTATAGATCATTGATAGAGATGGTCCCAGCACTGATCTCTGATGCACACCACTAGTCACAGGCCTCCAGTCTGAGATTCAATTGTCCACCATCACTGTCTGTCTTCTCCTGTAAATCCACTCCATGAACCTTCCTAACTATCCTCCCATGCGAGACCATATCAAAGGCCATGCTAAGGTCCATGAGGACAACACCCACTGCTTTTCCTTCATCAACCTTCTTGATAATGCCCTCGAAAAATTCTATCAGATTAGTTAAATGCAACCTACCGTGTTGACAATCACTAATCAGTTCCTGCCTATCCAAATGCTTGCATATCTGCTCTCTTAGAACTCCTTCGAATATTTTACATACTATCACTGGCCTATAAATTCCCAGGGTTGCTTTTTGGACTCTTTTTTATACAATGGAACAACATGAAATACCCTTTAATCCTCTGGCACCATACCCATGGCTAAGAATATTTTAAATATTTCTGCAAGAGCCCCTGCAATTTCTATGCTAACCTCCCTCAAGGTCCATGGGAATATCTTGTCAGGCACTGGGGATTTATCCAACCTATTTGCTTGAAGACAGCAAGCACCCCTTCCTCTTTAACCTCTATAGATTCCATGATCTCATTGCTTATTTTCCTAATTTCCCTTGTCTCTGTCCCAGTTTCCTGAGTAAATTCTGATGCAAAAAAAAACCATTTAAGATCTTCCCCATCTCTTTTGGCTCCATACGTAGATGAGCACTCTGAAGGCTATTAATTTTGTCTCTTCATATCCTTTTGCTCTTGATATTCCTGTAGAAACCCTTAGGATTTTTGTTCACATTTTCTGCCAAAGCAACCTCATGTCTTCTTTTAGCCCTGCTGATTTCTTTCTTGCATTTTTTATGCTCCTCAAGTGCCACATTTGCTCTGTGTTGCTTCTCTGAACCAGGTCCCAATATCCCACAAAAACTAAGGTTTACTATGCCTGTTAACTTTGCTTTTAATCCTGACAAGAACATATTGAAAATCTTTAATATCTTGGTTTCAAACTTCATCACATTGGTAAAATCATAATTTTAATTTAAAATATTTAGAAAACATAATATGAAACCTCACTTTGTCAATGAATACAGACTAGAGATATGTTAGTTCCCAAGCCTTAAAATCTCATAGGTAAATCTGGTCCTTATTCTGTTACCATCAGAATCAAAGCTTATCACCAGCTAATAAGCAAGAAGATATTTTAAAGTGTGAATACACTGATTACAATAAGTTTGCATTTTGTTCTTGGTAACACTATTATTGAAAGGAAAAAAAAATATTACAGGTACTATGAGATGCACTAGTGTGGGTAGAGCATTCGTTGATTGGCAGGAAGCAGAAAGTCAGAATAAAGGGATCATATTCTGGTTGGCTGCCACTTGCTAGAGGTGTTTTCCCTTCACTATTTTTATTGGCTTCATCAAATAATATTACATCGCTATATGACAATAAAATAAAATATTAACAAATCTCATATAATAATAAAAATGGTATTACATTGAAAAAAGTTTTAAAAAAACACTATGGTAGTTATCTAATTAACGATTTCCCCTCCCTTCGGAGGCTAATGGCTTAACACAAAAAGTCCGCTACTAATTATAAAAAAGGTAAACAATGGGGTCAAAAACCAGAGAAAAATTAATCAAACAAATATTGAAAATAATTAAGAACGGAAACCCATAAAGAAACAAAGTTAAGATTCATTTCAGTAGTGGAACACCTAATTTTTTTCATTCAGACAACCATTGAGTGTGAGTGGGAAGGACAGCATCTTTCCATCTCATTAATATGGTCCTTCTAGTGATAAGGGAGGTTAGAGCAACTACATAGGATTGTGAAGCAGTCAATATCAAACTTGTTCATCCACTTATTCCAGAGAGGAAGAAAAGGATTTGGTGTCAAAGTAATATTAAGAACTAAAGACAAGATACAAAATACCCCTTCCCAAAAATTGGAAAGAGATGAACGTAACCAGAACATATGATACAGTGAATCTTCTCAGTTGTACAGTTATCACACTTAGAAGAGAGATTAGAATAGAAGTTAGCCAATGGGACTTTGGAATAGTGGGCTTAATGTACTACCTTAAATTGTAATAATGAATGTCTAGCACGTGTAGTTTCTGAAAATAATTGTTGAAAATCTTATTCTCACAGTTTTTTAAATTCTGTCCAGGGAACTGTCCCTAGAATTTAGAAGTAATTCATAAAAAGCCAAATACCACCCCTTTCTAATTAGGTTTGAATTTATAAGTCATTCCTATCATATTAGGTTCTAGCTCTTCAGGGAGCTTCAAAATTAAATAATTCAAAAAGCTCTTAAATTGTAAATAACTGAAAAAGTGATGTCTAGATATTATAAATTTGGTGGATAATTGATTAAAAGAGACAAGATTTTGGTCAGTAAAAATATCTACAAAGGATACCCAAATTTTACCAATGATGGTAACCAGTATCTTGAACGTAAGGTAAAAGAAGGAATTACCTAAAATAGGACTAATTAATAAGAATCGATGGTACCCAAAATGTTTCCTAAATTGAAAGCAGATTCTTGTCATATGTCTAACAACAAAATTATCAGTTAATTTGGAGTCCAAAAAAAGGTAAATGTTCTCCAAGTATCGAAAGAAGAGAATACTTTTTAGTGGATTTAATTTCTTGAAGGACTTAAATTTTCCTTGTGATGAATCCAAAAAATAATGAATCTAATATTAACTGCCCAATGCTAAAACTTAAAATTAGTTAATGCCAAGCCCCTGTTCTTTTTAATATTTTGAAGGAAAACTTTTTTTAAGACGGGGTCGCTTATTTTTTCATATAAAATAATATATGATAGAATACAATGAATCAAAAAAGAATTTGAGAACCAAAGCAGGTACAGACTAGAGGTGTTTTACATGTGTTAGTGTTAGGGCTACTAATTTTTATTTTGTATATTAATGATTTAAATTATAGAATGAATGGATTTGTGGTAAATTTTGCAGATGATACAAAGGGAGAGTAGAGGAAACCAGGATAGTGGAGAAGGACAGACAGTCAGAGAATGAGCAGAGCAGTGACAAATGAAATATCATCTTGGAAAGTGTACGGTGATTCACTTTGATAGAAAACCCCCGACAATTTTCTAAATACCCAGTTGCAAAGGGACCTGGGAGTCCTCATTCAGGACATCCTGGTGGAGAAGAAGGCAAAGGCAATGCTGGCATTTATTTCAAGAGGAATAGAATGTAAGAGCAGAGATGTGATGCTGAGGCTTTATAAGGCACTAATGAGATCTCATGGAGTATTGTGAGCTCCTCATTTAAGAACAGAGGGGCTGATGTTACAGAGGGCACAAAAGAACATCATAAAGATGATTCCAGGAATGAAAGAGTTATCATATGAGAAGTGTCTGACAGGTCTTGTTCTGTACTTGTTGGAATTTAGGAGAATGAGGGGATATCTTATTGAAACATATCAAATGTTGAAAAGCACGGACAGAGAAGGTGTTGGACAAAAGGGCACAAATTCAGGATTGGAGAGTGTCAGTTTAGAACAGAAATGCAGAAGAAATTCTTTCATAAGAGGGTAAAGTTGTGGCCAAAGGCAGTTGTGGAGGCCATAGGTGTATTTAAGGCAGAAATTGATAGGTTCTTGTTTAGTCAAGGCATCAAAGATTATGGGAGAAGGCCAGACAGTGGGGCAGAGTGGGAAAGTGGTAAAGCTCATGATTTAATGGAGGGGCAGACTTGAATAGCTGAATAGTCTATTTCTGCTCCTATGTTTTATGGTAATTATACATCCATATTCCTAAGACCTATGGTGGTTCTAAGTACCACCTTCACCTGGGTGGAGAGAAATTATAAAAATTGTCAACCACATCCCTGGAATGGAGATGCAGTGCTGGAATCTTTTCAGTAACCTCTCTAAAGTAACACATGTATCAACAGATCTTCCTATCTCCATCTACCTCAGGAGCATGTATTAAAATAGATAATAATCATTCCTTTTCCTCCATTACACATTTTCAATGAAAATAACCATAGCAGTCCTTTCACTTGCTGGCTTTGTGTAATCATCATCTTCTCTCATGGCTGTTTCCTCAATCCACAGACTACTGTCCATCCATCATCTCCAGTGTGTATTTGCCTCTTACTTCTTCACCTCTCAACATATTTATAGTCCCAATGTCAAACACTCATAGATCCTCACCCTCTGATGCAACCAATTAAAAATTACGCTGAAAAACCTTTTTCAAATTTATTAATGAATCACTGACCTCTTAATGGAGAATGTATTTGATACTGGGGAACATTAAAAAATCTGGCAGCACTCCATGAAAATGGTGCACAAAGTAGACTGGAGTAACTGTTGTGATTTTTAACAGCTCTACTGTTCCATGACTACCAGCCCCCCCACATCTCCATCGGGCACACAAAACTCAAAACGGTCAACCAGTTTACCTATCTCGGCTGCACCATTTCATCAGATGCAAGGATCGACAATGAGATAGACAACAGACTCGCCAAGGCAAATAGCGCCTTTGAAAGACTACACAAAAGAGTCTGGAAAAACGACCAACTGAAAAACCTCACAAAGATAAGCGTATACAGAGCCGCTGTCATACCCACACTCCTGTTCGGCTCCGAATCATGGGTCCTCTACCGGCATCACCTACAGCTCCTAGAACGCTTCCACCAGCGTTGTCTCCGCTCCATCCTCAACATCCATTGGAGCGCTTTCATCCCTAACGTCGAAGTACTCGAGATGGCAGAGGTCGACAGCATCGAGTCCACGCTGCTGAAGATCCAGCTGCGCTGAATGGAGGACCATCGCCTTCCCAAGATCGTGTTATATGGCGAGCTCTCCACTGGCCACCGTGACAGAGATGCACCAAAGAAGAGGTACAAGGACTGCCTAAAGAAATCTCTTGGTGCCTGCCACATTGACCACCGCCAGTGGACTGATATCGCCTCAAACCGTGCATCTTGGCGCCTCACAGTTTGGCGGGCAGCAACCTCCTGTGAAGAAGACTGCAGAGCCCACCTCACTGACAAAAGGCAAAGGAGGAAAAACCCAACACCCAACCCCAACCAACCAATTTTCCCCTGCAGCCGCTGCAACCGTGTCTGCCTGTCCCGCATCGGACTTGTCAGCCACAAACGAGCCTGCAGCTGATGTGGACTTTTACCCCCTCCATAAATCTTCGTCCGCGAAGCCAAGCCAAAGAAGAAACTGTTCCAAGAGAGGCATTCCTTGAAAACACTTCAAAGTGTAAAATAAAAGAAAAAAATGCTGAAAATAATATACTCTTTAAAATGATAATCATTGCAAATCTGATTGCAAAAAGGGAAAAAATGCTATGAGTTCGAATCACCAAATGACCAATCTAAGGATATTGCATTATCTTTCTTTGCATGCTTTACCCTTGGGGTAATTATAATCGTCAATTTATTTCTCTCCTAAAACATAACAGGTTAAAGAAATTGTTTTTGGAACTGATTGTTAAATTTGGAAAAAGTGTAGTATTGGAATTGTGTGAATCTGATATTCTCAGGTTGGATGATTATGAATCCACGGCTGATTTTGTACTTTTAAATATTGTGGTGCCTTACTGTACACTGCAGATGACTGATGTGGGTTTAATTCATTCAGTTCTGCATACTGAAGTACATTGTCTCCTTGTCTTATGATGTGCTAACAGATCAGATTTAAGAAAGGTTCAATGTTATTCAAATTTTGCAACTTTCCATGGTGGTAATTGACCTCCGTCTCAATAATGGAAGACTGAACTGATTAAAATTTTTAGTGGTTACTAAAGCTGGGAAGTTTATTGATGGGACTTTGACGGATGGTGATGAGAGTTTATTGTCTTCTGCATAATTACAATATACAGATCTATCAACATTTTTACACAGGCACATACTATCCACCAACTTAGCACAACATGCAGCAAAAAGATAATAAATATAAAAGGATAAATACATAATTCAATACTTTTTAATGATTTTATGAAAATGGCAACATTAATTACAGTCAAGTCTTTCCAGCTGAAATCCAATGGTGAGAGTGTTCACACAGCTGTGGGAAATATGTCAAAAATACTTGCTGAATGCACCAGCATTCACTGACACTCCTGGACACTCATCTGAATCACTGTGCATTTCTGAGGGAACCCTACTCACTCCAGCTACATCACACCGGAAAACAAGGTGTTTTATGAAATGAGGATGATTCAACTTGACTCTAGTGTTCCCCTTGGCATCTTGGGTGGCAGACTCATGGGTTTAAATGGCCTGTTACTATGCTGTATAACTAAATTTAAATGTATAAATATATCCCAATGCCACTAATGCTGAACCTGGTATAATGATTCCCCTTTTGGATTAGAATTAAGATTTTTTTCAAACTACAGTATCTAATTAATAATTCTACAGATCCTCATTTTAAAAAGGCTTCAGTGAAAAAGTTTTGAACAACCCAAGCCTTAACCTATTCAAACTAAACATGAAAACTGCTCACTCATCCATCAGCTCAAGAGTGACAATTTGAAATTGAAGTTTCTATGAGTTGATTAGCTAACTGTACATCTTTAGAATGCAAAGTGTGGAACAGTGCAACACAATAATAGGCCCACTAGCGGATGATGTTTGTGCCAACTCAAATGCCGATTTAAACTAATCCTATCTGCCTATACATGGACACTATTCCTCCATCACCTGCTTCTTCATGTTCGTGTCCAGGTGCCTCTAAAATGTGGCCATCATTATTTGTTCCCTTCATGCACATGTGCATGCATACGTGAGTGTGTGTTTAAAAAACAAAGCTGCCTCACAAATCTTTCCCCTTCTAGTATTTGATAATGTTCCAGAGAGAACAAACAAGTTGGTCCTATCACTCTTTGAGGTATGTATAATATCTGTGTATAAATAAGATTCGGTTTGTCAAGAAATTTCAGTGTGTTGAACTGGTTGACCAATGTAAATTTGAAGTGTAGGTGTTAGATTTTAGCATTGCCCATTGGGACTTGTGGTTCAAGATTCCTTTTGTTCAGAATCAGAATTTATTGTCATGAACATGTCATAGAATTTGTTGTTTTGCGGCAGCGTTACATATGTAAAATTGCTGTAATTTACATAAAAAATAGTGCAAAAGAAGAGAAAATGACGTAGTGTGGTGGTTCATTGTTGATTCAGAAATCTGATGGCAGAGAGAAGAAGCTGCTTCTGTACCATAGGAAAGGGATAGGCCTGGTCCGACGATGAAGGTTTTTGAGTGGGGGAAAGCCAAATTTGATGAAATGAGAAGGGATATGGGCTGATTTGTTTTTTTGGGAAGGAGGTAGAGGAGAATTGGAGGGCATTTGAGGGTGCAGAATCTTTATGTTCTTGTTTGGATAAAAGGCAGGGCCAAATGTTCAAGAGAGCCATGGTTTTCAAGGCAGATTAGGAAGATGGTTCGTGATAAAAGAGAGGCCTACATTAAATACAGGAAGCAAGGTATGGATGAAATGTTGGGAAATTACATGGATTGTAGAAAGAAGCTTAAGAAGTGTACTGATATGTTTTCCTCTATTGTATAGCCCTTACCAGTTACTCTATACACGAGGCTTGCCCGCCCACTAATGACTCATCCCTTAAGTCTCCTCCCCTTTTGCCCTGGCCATAAAGGTCATGTTACCTCCCCCTTTCCGGCAGTCCTGTACCTGGATCCAGGTCAGCTAAAGTCTTGTGTACATTAAATCCTATTGTTCCTGAAGCCTATAACACTCTGATTATTGATGGAGCCTATCAAGAAGGAAATTAGGATAGCGAAAAGAAGGTACGAGGTAACTATAATGGACAGGGTGAAAGTAAATCCAAAGGGTTTTTACAAATATGTGAATAGCAAGAGGAGAGTGAAGGATAGAATTCGTCCACTAGAGAATCAGAGCGGACAAACGTGCGAGGAGACAAATGAGATTGGGGAGATGCTGAATGAGTTCTTCTCATCAGTATTCATTAGGGAGAAGGATATGGAATTGTGTAGGATTAGTGAGGCAAAAGGAATAATAATAGAAAACATAGGGATAAGCAAAGAGGGAGTGCTGGAACTTCTGAGGCATATAAAGGTGGATAAGTCTCTGGGTTCCCCAGGACCTTGAGGGAAGTCAGGGAGGAAATAGCGGAAGCTCTGACAGTGATTTTTCAACAGTCACTGGAGGAAGGTGTGGTGCTGGAGGACTGACGTGTTGCAAACGTGGTTCCTCTTTTTTTTAAAATGGCTTCAGGTTTAGGCCCGGCAATTATTGGCCAGTAAGTTTGACGTCAGTGGTGGGTAAACTAATGGAAAGTATTCTTAGGGATATTTTGTATAAGTACCTAGAGGGGCAGGGATTGATCAGGGACTCTCAACATGGGTTTGTGAGGGGAAGATTATGCCTGATGAATCTTGATGAAGTTTTTGAGGAAGTGACCAGAAAGGTTGATGAGCAATAGATGTAGTCTATCTGGATGTCAGTAAGGCTTTCAATAAGGTTCCACACGGAAGGTTGATGAGGAAGGTTCAGGCACTAGGGATTAATGTTGAGATAGTCAGATGGGTTCAACATTGGCTAGAAGATAGGCGACAGAGAGTCATGGTGGACAACTGTCTGTCAAGATGGAGGCCAATGACGAGCGGTGTGCCTCAGGGATTGGTGTTGGGTCCCTTGTTGTTCGTCATTTATATCAATGATTTGGATGATGGAGTGGTAAATTGGGTGAGTAAAAATAGGGGGAGTTGTAGATAGTGAGGATGGTTTTGGACTGCTTAGAAGAGTGGGCTGAAAGATGGCAGATGGAGTTTAATGTAGATAAGTGTGAAGTGCTTCATTTTGGGAAGAATAATCAAAACAGGACATATGCAGTGAAGGAGAGGGCATTGAGGAATGCAGAGGAACAGAGAGATCTTGGAATAATGGTTCATCGTTCTTTGAAAGTGGATTCTCATGTCGATTGGGTGATGAAAAGAGCTTTTGGTATGCTGGCCTTTATAAATAAAAGCATAGAATATAGGAGCTGGGAGGTGATGTTGAGACTATTCAAGGCATTGGTGAGGCCATGTTTGGAATATTGTGTGCAGTTCTGGACCCCAAATTGTAGGAAGGATATCAATAAGGTAGAGAAGGTGCAGAGAAGATTTACTAAAATGTTGTCTGGATTGCAGTATTTAGAATACAAAGAAAGATTGAGTAGACTAGGTCTTTATTCATTGGAGCGTAGAAGGTTGAGGGGGGATTTGATAGATGTATATAAAATTATGAGGGGGATAGATAGAGTAGATGTGAATAGGCTCTTCCCCTTGAGGGTAGGTGAGATTGGAATGAGGGATCATAAGTTAAGGGTTAGGCCGCAGAATTTTAGAAGTAACATGAGAGGAAGGTTCTTCACTCAGAGAGTCGTGGCTGAGTGGAATGACCTTCCAGAAGAGGTGTTTGCAGCACTGTCAATTTTGTCATTTAGGAGAGGGTTGTATGAGTATATGGATGTGAGGGAACTGGTGGGTTATGGAGAGGGAGCAAGTAGGTGGGACTAGTGGAGTTCATCTAAATTGGTGCAGACTAGAGGGACCGTAATGGCCTTTTTCCGTACTCTAATTGTTGTATGGTCCACCATGACTACCAGCCCCCCCACATCTCCATCGGGCACATAAAACTCAAAACGGTCAACCAGTTTACCTATCTCAGCTGCACCATTTCATCGGATGCAAGGATCGACAACGCGATAGACAACAGACTCGCCAAGGCAAATAGCGCCTTTGGAAGACTACACAAAAGAGTCTGGAAAAACAACCAACTGAAAAACCTCACAAAGATTAACGTATACAGAGACGTTGTCATACCCACACTCCTGTTCGGCTCCAAAGCATGGGTCCTCTACCGGCATCACCTACAGCTCCTAGAACGCTTCCACCAGCATTGTCTCCGCTCCATCCTCAACATTCATTAGAGCGACTTCATCCCTAACATCGAGGTACTCGAGATGGCAGAGGCCGACAGCATCGAATCCACGCTGCTGAAGATCCAACTGCGCTGGGTAGGTCACGTCTCCAGAATGGAGGACCATCGCCTTCCCAAGATTGTGTTGTATGGCGAGCTCTCCACTGGCCACCGTGACAGAGGTGCATCAAAGAAGAGGCACAAGGACTGCCTAAAGAAATCTCTTGATGCCTGACACATTGACCACCGCCAGTGGGCTGATATCGCCTCAAACCGTACATCTTGGCGCCTCACAGTTCGGCGGGCAGCAATCTCCTTTGAAGAAGACTGCAGAGCCCACCTCACTGACAAAAGACAAAGGAGGAAAAACCCAACACCCAACCCCAACCAACCAATTTTCCCTTGCAACCACTGCAACCGTGTCTGCCTGTCCCGCGTCGGACTTGTCAGCCACAAACGAGCCTGCAGCTGACGTGGACATTACCCCTCCATAAATCTTCGTCTGCGAAGCCAAGCCAAAGGATATATATATATATGGGTATGGATTAGATAGTGAGAGTCCTTGAGGATTGAGGTTACTTTCTTCTCTTGTGGATATCTTAAATGGAGTGAAGGCTGGTGCCCATGATGGAGTTGGCTGAGTTCACATCTCTTTGTAGTCTTTTCTGTCCTGTTCATTGACAAATCCATACCAGATAGTGATGCCACCAGCCAGAATGCTCCGCATGGCACATCTGTAGACATTTGAAAGAGTCTTTGGTTCCAATACCAAATCTTCTCAAGTTCCTCAAAAAGTTTATCCCTGGTGAGCTTTTTCATGACTATATTGGCATGGGGGCGCAGGATAGATCTTGGAATTAAAGTTTTTAACCCTTTCCACTTCTGACTGATTGATAAGGACTGGCTTGTGTTCTCCTGATTTTTTTTTTCCCCCCTCCTGAAATCCACAATTAGTTCTTTAGTTTTGGTATCGTTGAGTGCAAGGTTGTTGTTGTGACACCACTCAACTGGCTGATCTATCTCCAGCTTGTACACTTTCTCAATGCTGTCTGTGATTCTGCTGATGCCTGTGGTACACAGTCATGGGTGTAGAGCGAGTGAAACAGGGCTAAGCACACATTCTTGAGGTGCACCTGTGTTGAGTCAGGAGGAGACATTGTTTCCAATTCGTACTGACTGTGGTCTTCCAATTGAAAATGTTAAGGACCCAATTGCAGATGGAAGTGCAGAGGCTCAGGTTTTGAAGGTTGCTGGCCAGTACTGACGTGATGATGGCTGTGTCATTGTTGATGAAAAGTAGCCTGATATACAGTGCCCTCCATAATGTTTGGGACAAAGTCACTTTTTACCTTTATTTGCCCCTGTGCTCCATAGCTTTAAATTTGTAATCAAACTATTCACATGTAATTCAAGTGCACCATCCAGATTTTATTCAAGGTTATCTGTATACACTTTGATTTGAATATGTAAAATTAGAGCACTTTTTAGACATATTCCCCTCATTTCAAGGCACCATAATGTTTGGGACATTTGGCTTCACAGGTGTTTGTCAGTACTCAAGTCTGTTAAATTGCTTCATTGATGGAGGAATAAGAGAGCTAGGCTTGTTTCAAGCTTTTGATAACGTTTGGAATCTGTAGTTGCCAGGACCAGAATTGCGCCAATGAAAGTCAAAGACATTATGAAGATCTCCACTGCTGATGACAGAAGAATTCTCATCATAATGAAGAAAAATCCCCAAATGTATGTCCGACAGATTAGAAACACTCTTCAGGAGGCAGGTATGGATATGTCTACTGTCTGAAGAAGACCATGAAAAGAGATACAGAGGCTACACTGCAAGATGCAAATCATGGCAAATGTGGCATGATTTGGATGTTGAGCAGTTCCTTTAGGCCTCCACACTTTGTTCTTACCATCACACAATACAGATTAATCTTGGTCTCATCTGTCCACAAGACATTCTTCTAGAGTTCTGCAGGTTCTTTTAAATACTCCTCGGCAGTGTAGCCATTATATTTCTATTCATGAGGTCTTCTGCAGTCATTGACATATCCATATCTGGATCCTGAAGAGTGTTCCTGATCTGTTGGACAGGTGTTTGTGGATTTATCTTCATTATGATGGGAATTCTTCTGTCATCAGCCATGGAGGTCTTCCTTGGAATAGCAATCTCTTTGTGATTACTGAGCTCACCAGTGTACTCTTTCTTCTTAATGATGTTCCATTCTGTTGATTTTGGTAATCCTGAAGTTTGGATGATGTCTCTTACAGTTTTATTCTTGTCTTTCAGCCTCCTAATGGCTTCTTTGACTTTCATTGGCCAAATTCTGGTCCTCATGTTGAAAAATGACAATTACAGACTCCAAAGGCGATCAAAAGCCTAGAAATAAGCCTACCTCTCTTATACCTGCACCAATCAAGCAATTAAACATACCTGCGTACTCACAAATACCTGTGAAGCCAAATGTCCCAAACATTATGGACTATGTGGACTAAAGTGCTGTGATTTATAGATGAGCAAATCAAAATGTATACAAATAACCTTGAATAAAATCTGGAATGTGCACTTTAATCACGTGAATTGCTTGATTACAGATTTAAAACTGTGGAGCACAGGGGCAAAAGTAAATGTCTTTGTGCCAAACATTATGGAGGGTACTGTACGAATTGCTGTTCTCAATGTGATCCAGGGCTGAGTAAAGAGCCAGCGAGATTGCATTGCTGTGGAGCAATTGTGGCTGCAGGTGAATTGCAATGGGTCGAGATCTTTACTTTGGTAAGAGTTGACTTTGGCTAAGATCAACCTCTCAAAGCATTTCATCTCAGTAGGAGTGAGTGATATTGGGCGATACTCATCGAGAAAGTTCACTCTGCTCTTCTTGGGCTCTGATATGATTGATGGCCTTTTGAAACAGGTTGAAACCTCTGAGCAATGAGAGATTAAAAATGTACATGAACTCTCCAACTGGTTGGTTGGCACATTTTTCATTACCCTGCTAGGTATACCAATAGGGCCTGATGCCCTGCGAAGGTTCACCCTCTTGAAGAACATTCTGACATTGGCCTCAGAGACAGATATTATAGGACTGCCAAGTTCTGCAGGGATTATCATTGGTACCATTGAATTTTCCTTTTCAAAGTGAGCATAAAAGGTCTTCAGCTCATTGGGTAGTGAAACATCAAGCAATTTATGATGTTCAGCTTCACCTGATAGGATGTGTTGGCTTGCAAACCTGCCACAGCTGTCGAGTATCTGACACTGTTTCTAGCTTTCCTTGGATTTCCCTCTTTGCTGCCGAGATACCTGGATTTCCTGTCATGATCTATCGACCTCACCCACAGCAGGTTGTGAATCTTTTGGGTCATCCACTCACTGATTTTGGTTGTAGTACTCACAGTACATGGGCATGGGCACACATTCATCCATGCATGTTTTGATCAAGTCAGTAACGCAGTGGCATATTCATTCAGTTTGAAAGATGGGTTCTTGAATGCAGTCGAGTCCACTGATTTGAAGCAGTCTTGAAGGCACTCCTCCACCTCCCTTGTCCATACTTTCCCTGGCTTCACCACTGGCGCTGTGGTTCTCCATCTCTGCTTGTCATGTTATAATACATAAAAATGGCCAACAGCATTGACATGAGCATTGCCCGATGCCCCTAACAATAAGAGAAAGAGAAGCAAAAGAGAATCTCACTCAAAGCCAAGGGTTTCCCATCTGTTTCCCTTTATGTCATATAAAATGGGCAGTATGAACGGTGTGGCAGTTAGTGCAATGCTGTTACAGCGCCAGTGATTGGAACTGGGGTTCCAATGTACGGAGTACGTTCTGTTACTGACCATGCGTAAGGAGCAGCAATAGACAATGAACCACACAGTGTTTAATTTTAAACCATTAATTTTATTTCTTACTCTTAAGCTTTAGTCTTAACTCTTAAACTATCCGTAACACTAAATCTATCCCCAGCTCTGCGCATTACAGTCAAACCATTACAGTTCAGGCCAAAATCTAGAAAGTTACTTCAAAGTTCAGCCTTTCAAATTCAGTTTTGAAGCTTAGGCTTTTGAAATTTGATGCCCAGAATTAATGTTGAACTGATGGGAAGACTGGAGTTGTGCTTGCTACAAACTCACAAATTTTTCTTGCATTGCCTTTGAAGAAATGTCCATCCTACACAAGCTGAGGTCATGACTCCTTGAAGGCAAGACTCAGACTGTGCTGCTTCCATGAGGCTTCCAAGACCCTGGCACTGGTCTCTCCAAGTGACCTTCACTGTTAGTCGCACACAACATGAAGCACTTTACTTCCTTAAAAGACCCTCCTGGCACAGATCAGTCCACTGAAAAGACTCAGTCATTGGTTTGCTCTGAATTCCACAAAAATGCCTGGCTACAAGAGTTGCTTCAAAAAGTTGTTTTCTCTTCAGCTGTCAGAATAGTTCTCCCTTGCAAAATCACAATGTCTTTGCAAATGTATTGAATTCTGGAACAGATTGCGACAAACCTTCCCACATTTCTTCCAGTGTATTAAATTATTGCTGGGCTGTGACTTGTGTTGTGCTTGTGTGAAATGTTAAATCTTAACTGTGACCACTCAGTCCCTTCTGTCTATACTATCCCTTACAGCGATAATCACATTTTACTAAAACAGAAGCTCATAATAGTACGTTCTCCCCATGTCTGCATGGATTTTCCCTGGGTATTCTGATTTCCTCCCACCCTTGAAAAACATACTAGAAGTTGTAAGTCCATTAGGTGGAATTGGGCAGCACAGACCTGTGGGCTGAAATGGCCTGTTACCGTGCTGTATGTCTGTAACACGACTGATTGCATGCAGAGACTTGGGAGGAGTACAAACATGCTTTTAATAGCTTACAATCAATGGCCAGTATATACAATAGTCCTCAGGTGAATCTGAGGTAAGATGGGAAAACCAGGGTTTATACTGGGGTCAGTGAAGGTGGAGCCAAGGGACCACACACAGGCAGTGAATTCCAGTTCACTGCATTCACCCCTTCCTTCAGAAGAGAACCTGTGGACAAGAAACAGAGACCATACATAATAGTTTACAAATATTTACAAGTTTCTCAGGAGGTCTAGTTATTCTGGTTGAGCACCTCAGTACTAGAGGACTTTGGGCTTCCTAGACCCCTGTAGTACAGGGTTACTGGGTCTCGAGGGCTCCGGCTCTGTTCATGGAGTGGATTGACCCACTTCCCAAGCAGAGTCATCCAGAACCCTGGGTTGAGTATTTAGTGGTTCCTGGCTTGTTTGAGGCATCGGATCTTCCGTTCTGGTGGGTGCCGTCTTTGTCGTCAGGGTATGCCACATAGGCAAACGTTGGGTTGGCATGCAGCAGGTGCACCCTCTCAATCAGGGGATCTGTCTTGCACCTCCTCATGCTTTCTCAGCAGGACTGGTCCTGGTGCCATTTGCCAAGCTGGAAAGGTGGTCCCAAATGTGGATTTTCTCTGGAAAGTGAACATTAGCTTGTCAGGAATTGCATTGGTCACAGTGAAGAGGAGTGACCTTGTGGAGTGGAGCGCTGTGGATAGGACTTCTCGCCAGTGTGAGTCTGGAAGGCCTTTGGACTGCAAAGCCAATTTCACAGCCTTCCATACCATTGCATTCTCCTTTTCAACTTGTCCGCTCCCCGGAAATTGTAGCTAGTCATCCTGCTTAAGGCAATGCCTCTTACGAGCAGATACTGGCGTAGCTCTTCGCTCATAATTGATGAGCCCCAGCCACTATGGATATAGCTGGGATACCCAAACAGGGTGAAAATAGAGTGCAAGGCCCTGATGACCATGGTGGTAGTCATGCCTGGGCAGGGGATGGTGAACAGAAAATGTGAATACTCGTCGATGACATTGAGAATGTACGTTTCCATTGATGGACGGGAGGGGACCCTTGAAATTGACACTGAGTTGATCGAAGGGGAAAAATGCCTTTATCAGGTGCACTTTGTCGGGATGGTAGAAGTATGGTTTGCACTCTGCGCAGACCTGGAAGGACCTAGTCATTCCCCTGATATCCTCAAAGGTGTAGGGCAGGTTGTGTGCCTTGATAAAATGAGCCATGCAAGTGATGCCCAGTGACAAAGCTCATTGTGCAGTGACCGCAACTGGTTGGTGTGTGCAGAGGCACAGCTTTCTCTTGACAAGGCATCTGTGGGCTCACTGAGAATACCTGGCCTGTATGCTACATCCTAATTATAGGTGGAGAGATTGATCCTTCATCTGGCAACCTTGTCATTCTTTACTTTACCCCTTTTTTTTTTGCATTATTGAACATGAATGCTACTGATTGCTGGTTGGTGAATAGTGTAAATTTTCTGCTGGCCAGGTAATGTTTCCAGTGCCCAATAGTCTATAAAATGGATTTGGCCTCTTTCTCCACTGATGGGTTCCGAAGGTGCCCGCCTGATTAAGGTTAGAGGACAGAGCTACGTCAGAGGCATCGCTTTCTACCTGGAAAGGTGCATTCTTGTCCACTGCATGCATGGTGGCCTTTGCGATGTAGCTCTGAACATAGTCGAAAGCTGCCTAGGCTTCAGCCGATAATGGAAAGGAGGTGGATTTTAAAAAGGGATGGATTTTATCCACAAAGTGGGTGACCCACTAGGCATAGTAAGAAAAGCAGTGCGGGCACTTCCTTAAGGCCTTTGTTGTCTTTGGGATTGGGAGGTCATTCAATCGGGGTTAGGACCAATAACATCATTCTCCATCACATAGCCCAGAATTGCCAGACGTTTAGTCTGGAACACACACTTACTGCAGTTGTACGTGAATTCAAAGATTTGGCCACGTGGAGAAACTTCTGGATGTTGGTGTTGTGGTCTTCCAGAGAGTGTCCACAAATGATAATGTTGTCGAGATAAGGGAAGGTGGCTTTTAACCTGTATTCATTGACCATTTTGTTCATCTGTCCTTGAAACACCAAGACCCCATTGGTAATACCAAAAGGGACCCTCCGGAACTGATAAAGCCACCTGTCTACTTCAAATCTATGTAAGGGCAGTCCTTGGAACAGATCGGTAATTGATGGTATGCAGCTTTCAGGTCAATGGTTGAATAGACCCGACACTGCTCAATTTCTTTTACCATGTCTGAAATTCGAGGGGGGGGGTACGTGTCCAGGAGTGTGAAATGATTAATTGTTTGGCTATAATCAATCACTAGCCTGGACTTTTCTCTTCCTTTTTATGACTACCACCTGGGCTCTCCATTGGCTGTTGCTGAGCTCAATGATATATTCTTTGAGCAGCCGCTGCGTCTCGGCTCTAAAAAATTCCCGATCCTCCGCACTGTATCACAGTTATTGACTTGAAATTGGGAGTTAGGTTCGGAAACAGTGAGGGGGGGAATTCCATATTTATGGTGGAGAAACCGCATGTGGCGTCTGGCTTTTGGGACCCTCCATTCTGCATCATGATTGGAGAAAGTGGGCCAGAGTACTCCATGGTCATGCTTTTAAGGTGACATAGGAAGTCCAGTCCCAGCACACAAATCCTTCAGTATATATATATATGAAACTTCCAAAATTCTCCCCCTTTTACAATACAATACCCTGAATCGTCTCAGAGTGTGAGTGCGAAGTTAGGAAAATATGGTAGTCCATCGGGTACAGAGCAGTCACAGAGTTAATAAAGCTCTCAGTGGAGCTAGTGTCTGCCAGAATATTAGTCAAGTGTCTGTTTACCTTCACATCCATCATCGAGTTATTCAATTGGTGAGGTATTGCTTGATCCAGGATGACTGATGCCATTACTCCAGGTACATGCTCCCCATGTTAATGTCAACTCTCTCCTCTTGGCCTGCAGGCAGACAAGATGGCATCAACCACGAGGTGTGGCAAGATGGCCACACTCTATCTTGATCCAAAGGAGGACTGGATGGTGACGACTGTGAGGCAAGGCAGGAAGGCCGCAATTGCTTCCTGTGATGCCTTACTTCTGGTGGTGGGTCTCGCCATGAGACGCAGCAATATGCTGGCAGCAAGCAGCATGGAAAGGCTGGGGCTGGCACTTCAGGACTCAGTCATGGGTTGAATGCCAATTCAGGGGGTGCACACATGGTCACCCTCTTTGGGTTCCCTTAGCCCTGCAGACCTTCATCCAGTGCCCTTGCTTACTGCATCCTGAGCACATGGCATCCTTTGCGGGCCATTGGGCGTGGGGTTGCTGTGCCTGTCCACAGAAGTAGCTTCCTTCGGTCGCATGTGGCTGCAGTAAGGCGCTGGGGCTGCAGGTGTTACTGGCGCCCCATTGACCTGGTCTTCTGGAAAGGTGCTGTTTTCGCCCGTGAGGTTGTCAGCTCCTAGTTGGGCCTGTCTGAGTGCTTTCACTAGCTCCAGAATCTTTCTTCCCCAACTCTAGCAGTTGCTGCCTCCCGTACCTTGACCTCACTCCTGCCATGGGCTGTGACTACTTCGTAATGGCATTTCCTAGTCAAGGCCCAAAGTTCAAGGACACAATCGTCCAGCTACTCACCCAGAAGTTGCCGAAGTTGTGAGAGCCTCATATAGCAAGCCTTCTATGGCAGACTCATAATTTGCATAGTCCCTGATGACAGAGAACACCTTTGGGCTGACTCGAGAGAGAAGTTCAGACCTCTGGAGACTATTGGAGTTGAATATGTTTTGCGTGCTGTCAGGTAGGACTGGAAACACTTTAGCCAGTAGGCAAATTTCTCCAAGGCCTCTGGCGATAGAGGGTCGATCTGGAGAATACCTGGCTTCAACAGGGCTTCCATCCTGCTTCAAAGTTAAGCTATTAAAATTGTAACAAGACTGATTGCACTCAGAGACTTGTGAGGAGTACAGACACACTTTCAATAGCTTACAATCAATGGCCGGTAGATACAATAGTCCTCAGGTGAATCTGAGGTCAGGCAGGAAAACCAGGGTTTTTATTGGCATAGGTGAGGATGGAGCCAGACATCAGGACAATACACAGACAGTTCACTGCAATGCCTAAATAAAAAAAAAATAAACAAATACATAAAATAAATAGTCAAATAGATAGGTAAATAAAAATGAATAAATAAATAAGATTTAATTTAGAATTTCATTGTGAAGTTCTCATTCACAAGTATTTAAGTGTGAGATCTTTCAGTCAAATATATATTTAATTAACTAGGCAAAAACTTAGAAGAGCTGATGGAATCAGAGGACTTGTGAGGTGTAAGATCAAGGCAGGCAGCACAATTGTGGGTGAGGGGAAAAGATGGAGGTGGCTCCAGAACATGTGGGCAGATCTTGATGAGGTGGTGGGGTTTCCTGATTTGGACAAGGGAGAAATCTAGTGGTGGTGGTGGAAGTCTGATGAGCGCAAATAGTGATTGGTCGTGGAGGTGGAATAGGTGTGGATATCACTTAGGGTGAGTAGGTGGAAGTGAGTGCATTAATATGAATGTATGCAGCATTCTAAGAATTAAAATAACAAACTTGTTTCCAATGAGAGGAGTCACCACCTGAAAATGCATGTATTTAGAATTCTTGTCCCAATTTTTTTACATTTTAACACTATCCCAACTAGCTGCTTCTGAGAGAAGAGATTCAGCTTGCACGAACAGGAAGGCCCTCATTCAATCTCTGATCCATGCCTGCTGCACTGTGTCATTTGTGGTGTCACTGGGGTGCTGCTGTACATCTAGTTGTTTCTTATTGTTAACTCATTAGTCCTGATGTAAAATGCACATGGATGTATGATATAAAAATGTTAGGCTCATCTCGACTATTTGAGTATTCACACTCATCAATAATTAGTCTTTTCGTTGTGATGCCAAAGTTGTTAGAAATCACCCCTGTGCATAAGTTTAACTTACCATGAAGCAGAAGTGTTGAATTATTGAAGATAAAAGCTGTCTTGGAGTGTTTAGTGGAATTTTGCCAATCTGTTACAGATAAAGGAAAATACTGTGGGTGCTAGAAATCTACTGGAAGAGGAATTGCTGGAGCTGTCCAGCAGAACGGCTACCTTTGAGGGGAAAGAAGCTATTGATGGTTTTCTTCGATCTCCTGTGACACAGCTTGCAGTATGTTGACATATGTTGATTATGCCTTCCATTTCATGACGCACTGTCTCTATGTATTCCCTCACTGTCCCGTCCCTCTCTCTCTCTCTCTCTCTCTCTCTCTCTCTCTCTCTCTCTCTCTCTCTCTCTCTCTCTCTCTCTCTCTCTCGGTTCCTTCCAGATATGAGTAGTTACAAAGCCTATTTTGACCCATTGATCCACAATGTCAGGTCATAATTAAGAGGATTATTGCTTTCAAATTTCAACACATTTTAAAAATCAATCAAATTGAGATATACTGACTATGTTTATAATGCTTTCATTCAGTAAATAAACATGTATAATTCAAAACCAAGAAAAAGAGCTACACGTACACACACCCCCACTCCTCCACAAACAAGCTCTCTTATTTTGATTTTAAACAAATAAAGTTTTTGAAATGTGACATTTGGCTAATATTGGAATAATCACCAACCAAATTGAAAGCAAAAAAGATTGCAGATATTACAACCTAAAACATAACTGAAATGTTGGAAGAACTCAGCCTGTCAGAATTTTCTGAACATTACTTACCCCATTTCCTTAAAATGCCTTTTTACACCTCATTCATGCTCCTTGTCACTTGATGGGTTTTAATCTTCCTCATTATCTAGTTTTTCGTCTTGCACTTCACTCCTGCCCTAGCTTTTGAAAGGGCAAGGGATTTACCCTCCCTAGCTCTGAGGAAGAGTTGCTGATCAGAAGCACTGACAAGTTGCTCTTTCCGCATATGCTACTGCACCGGATGAGTTCTTCAGCATTTCTGATTTTGTTTCACAAACCAGTTAGATTTTTTTAGAAGATAAACAGTGAGGTTATTATTATTTGGATAATCCAAACACAATACTTAAATCCTAGAAATGGTCAGATGATAGGATGAACCTCCTGCTCACAGCAATATCACTCTGGGCAAATGGCTCAATCAGATTTTCATTGTCACTGTCTGGTGGATAAATTCACTGTTGCTTTTTTGAATTAGCCCCATTATTTATTTAATCCAATTTACAGAAGAAAAATGCAGGTTATTTAAGGAGTGAAAATTGTTACACTGATTCAAATAGAAGTCTGATATGACTAGGGAGAAATGTAGAGTTTTATGTACGTAATGGTCTTCTATCAACCGGAGAGGCAAAATTAAAGCATGCATTCAGTATAGAATTTTTTTTAATTTAATATCACTCAAATTGATTGTCACTAACAAATATTGACTTAGTAATATAGTCATGAGTAATATGGTAATGATGCAAAACCACACATCCTTTCATAGCTGCAACATAAGTTCTCCCGGTTGTCGCTATGAAGCCTGGCAGGTGTGATCTTTACAGCCAGTTCTTAAGGAATCACAGCGCAAAACAAGTAACACTCTCCAAGTGCAAGGATAAGTTGCTGTTGAATGAATGGATGCTACCATGATGGGAGAGAGAGAAATTCCTTGGTGTTCATTCAAAGCAGTGGTTCCCAACCTTTTACTTTCCACTCACCTACCACTTTAAGTATTCCCTATGCCATAAGGGTTCTGTGATTAATAAGGGATTGCTTAAGGTGGTAGGTGGGTGGAAAGAAAAAGTTTGAAAACCGCTGTTTTAATCATTCCAAATTGATTCGTCAGGTGCACAGTTTCATAACTCCAAAGGAAATGGGCCAATGACAATTTTTCTCAAGCAAAATATTTCAGTAATAACTGGGTCTAGAGCAGTAATTCTCAACCTTCCCTTCCTACTCACATACCGCCTTATGCAATCACTTACTAATCACAGAACACTTATGGCATTGGGAATACTTAAAGTGGTATGTGAGTGGAAAGTAAAAGGTTGGGAACCACTGATTTAAAGGATAACCTGTCTTGGACCTACAACACCTCCTCATTTGTCAGGAAGGCATCAGTATGGAGGGTGATTAAAACTGTTGAAAAGGTCACCGATGTCTCCCTTTCCTCTGTCGATGATATCCATATGGAGCAGTGCTTAAAGAGGGCTCAGAGAAACATTGTAGATTCTTACCATCCATCACGCAATATCTTTGAGACACTATCTTCAAGGAAAAGGTTCAGGAGGATAAAAGCAAGTACTGCCAGGCTTGGAAAGGGTTTCTTCTCACAAGCAATGAGTTATTTAGGATCACTTTGTACATACTGTATGTCATTTGTAGGGTGTACTGTGTGTCGGTGTGTGTGCAATATGGTCTAGATAAGCACGGTTTCATCAGGATTTGTATATACAATCAGATGATAATAAACTTGAGCTTTCATGCCAGAAAGGGCCAGAAAGACTAAGGCAGACAGGTGAAGAACTATGGCTGCTATGAATGATAGGTTTTCAGAGAAATATCTGCAAAGAAGTCCTTGAAATCTCTGCCTGCAATTTGGAGAAGGCAGTGATCAGGTTAATGCTTCAGCCTGATCTGACAAATCACATGCGCTCAAGAAAGTCTTCTTTCCTCAGCCATCCCTCCTCCTCCTGATCACTGGTGTCCCCTCCCTTTCTTCTCCACTTATCATCTCCCCATCCCTTCTTTTCTTTTGTTCGGACACCTGCTGGCATTCTCTCATATCTTGATGTTGGGCTGAAGTCCTTTGCTACATAAAATACATTGTTTGTCCTGCTGAGCTTCTTCTGCATTTTGTGGTTTTACTTCAACCAGGGTGTGATAGTACGGATTCTATCACCAATGTGTATATGTATATATTGTGGTATAGGATGGTGGTGACTGACTGAGAGCTTAGCCACATCTACTGGCATGCCTTAAAGGGTTGCTCCTAGCCAGACTCAGGTCATGCTGAACTGGTCGATCTACATGTGATACGCTCAGTCTTCTAGCCTTGGTTTGGATCAACAAGCCTTTGATTCTTTTGATGGGCTCTACAATTTTATTAACTAGAAAATTTTCAAGGGATAGAATGTATACTGTGACTGGAATGCCTCAACATCGACCCGCAGTTGGCTACAGCTTCGAATGACTTTAAGCACTGGGTGAGGTGTTTCAAAGCTTACCTACAAATCTCTGACCCTGCCGTGGAGGAGGTCTGCCATCGACTACTAATATTGATGTCTATGGAGTCCCCGAGAGTCCATGAGAGCATCCAGAACGCAGCCACTCACGCCGCAGCCATGAAGATGTTGAAAGGACTCTATGAGCGATGGGTAAACAGGGTCTACGCCCGGTACAAGCTAGCGACCAGGAGGCAACTGCCCGGTGAGTCCTGTAGAACTTATAGCCAAGCACTAAAGGCACTGGGCAGAGCCTGTGCCTGCTCAGACAGAAGTGCTGCTGAGACCATGGACGATCTCATTTGGATGCTTACGTGGCCGGGGTCTGATTGAATGAGGTGAGGCAGCGCCTGCTAGAGAATGAGGGAGAAAACCTAAAGGATGTGATTCGGATCGCAGAGACAATGGAGGATGCGGTCTTAAGTATGGACGTTTACTCTCAGGGCTGGACCCCACGCTGTGAAGTGAGTAGGATGCCCTCCCTCAACCCTACTACCCCATGGCCCACCGACAGCCTGTTGGCCTCCGCTACACTGCCTAATGCGACCTAGAAGTGCTACTTCTGCGAGAGGGATAAGCACAGCAGGTCCCAGTGTCCGGCGAGGAAAGCCAGGTGCCAGAAATGCCTTAAAAATGGCCACTTTGCTGCAGTCTGTTGGTCCAAAATGGCTGCCATCAAACACAGCGCCTTGTGTGCGGCCCAACCATCACCCTCCCATTCTTCAGAGCTCTTGTCCAATGAGAGCAAGGGCTCCACTGCACGGCAGCGCCTGATGTCATGGGGCAGGCACCAAGCATGGAAGGTACAGCCCACCTTTGCTGTGATATCGTTGGCCTGCTTGGACTTCCCAAACGGAGCAACGACCGGCCAGGCCCAAACCCCGACTTCAACGACCGCTGCCGCCGCCATTGCCACTTCTGACGCTGCCGAGCAGGGACATGCTCCCACCAATGCTGCCGACCAGGTACCTGCCGCGGCCGCCGCTACCGACGCTGCTGCCACCACCGCTCCCGACTTGGTACCTGCCACCGCTACCGACCCGGTACCCACCGACATTATCGCCAAGGACTGACTGCCCCACCACCGCCGACTGCAAACAGTGACTCCCAGCACTTACCGTTGGCTGGTCGACAACCCCAGCAGGCTGCAGGCAGCAGCCCCAGCTCCTCGATGCTGACAGTTCCAGCCGGACTGCTTCTGTGATGTCACCATGCACACGTAGTGCACTTCAGGCCTGATGCTGCATGACGTCATCACGTAAGACTCCACTGTTCCCAGCACAAGTCTCTGCATCAGTAACCCTGGACCAGGACTGCTCACATCCCCTTACAAAAGCAATGGCACTGATTAAAGTGCATGGACACCAAACCAATTGCTTATTTGACTCGTGGTCAACCGAGAGTTTTATCCATCCAGACCTGGCCCACCATTGCTGACTGGGTATTCTCCCCACTGACCAGAGGATTTCATTGGCAACGAGGTTGCACTCGACTGGGGTAAAGGGGTCCTGAAAGTCCAGGACATCACATTTACCAATTTTAAACTATTAGTATTTCCCCCAACTGTGCGCTCCCATATTGCTGGTTCTGGATTTTCAGTGCCAGTTCCAAACTGTTATCCTGCACTCTGGGGGGCCCCACACCCAACCACTCCACCCCGGAGGTTTCCTGCCAGCGACAGCCCAAGCCACCCACCCTGGTGCCCCACTTGTAGCCTCTCCACCCTCCGGGTCGCTCCTCCAGCACTCTTCGCAAACCTCACCCCTGGCTGGAAACCAGTGGCCACCAAAAGCTGGCAGTATAGTTATGAAGACAGGAAATTAATCAGTAGTGAGGTGCGCAGACTGCTGGATGAGGGCATTATCGAAGTCAGCTCAAGTCCCTGGAGGGCCGTGGTTAAAAACAGGGAGAAGCCGCGGATGGTGGTTGACTACGGCCAGACAGTCAACTGCTTCACCCTTCTGGATGCCTACCCCCTCCCACAGATTATGGATGTGGTGAATCAGATCACCCAATACTGTGTGTTCTGCACCATTGACTTACATTTGGCCTATCACCAGCTCCCGATCTGCCAAGAAGACCGACTTTTCACAGCATTCGAAGTGAGCGGGTGGCTGTATCAATTCCTCAGGGTACCCTTTGGGGTCACGAATGGTGTCATAGTTTTCCAGCGGGAAATGGACCGGATGGTAGACCAGAATGTGCTAACAGCTACTTTTCCGTATCTGGACAATGTCACCATCTGCAGCCATGACACGCAGGCCCATGATGCCAACCTCGAGAAATTTTTTCAGACTGCGATTCAGCTGAACTTAACCTATAATTTCGACAAGTGTGTCTTCTGGACCACTCGGCTTGCAATTCTAGGTTGTGCCAGACCCTGACTGCATGCGTCCCCTCATGGACTTGCCCCCCTTCACACCCAAAACGCACTCAGACGCTGCCTGGGTTTTTTCTCTTACTATGCCCAATGGGTTCCACACTATGCCGACAAGGCACAGCCACTTATCAACACCACCGCCTTACCCCTGTCAACTGAAGCCAGAGTGGCCTTCGACTGCCTCAAATTGGACATCGCCGCTGTCCATTCCATTCCAAGTAGAGAGCGATGCATCCGATTTTTGCACTGGCAGCCACTTTGAACCAGGCCAACCGGCCAATAGCCACCTTCTCCAGGACCCTCCAGGGCCCTGAGAGCCGACACTCCTCTGTCGAGAAGGAAGCCCAAGCCATAGTCGCAGCAGTACATTATTGGATGCACTACCTCACTGGCAGGGGCTTTACACTGCTGACTGACCAACGCGCGGTCTTGTTCATGTTTAGCAATACCCAGCGAGGTAAGATCAAGAATGACAAGATCACTAGGTGGAGAATTGAACTTTCCACCTTCAATTATGGAATACTGTACCGGCCTGGTAAACTTAACGACCTGTCGGATGTGCTCTCCTGGGGGACTTGTGCCAACATACAACTGGACAGGCTGCAGAGACTCCACAAGGAGCTCTATCATCCAGGGGTCACTAGGTTTGCGCACTTCGTTAAGGCTGGCAACCTGCCCTACACAGTCGAGGAGATTCACTCCATGACCTGAGTCCGAAGAACACCCACATCATTAAAGCCGCCCGACCCTTTGAATGTCTAAGCGTGGATTTCAAGGGCATTGGTCGTAGTGCATAGGAGGGGCCCCAACCATCGACCAACTGTAACACCTACATTCTTACGATGATTGACTAGTATTCTTGCTTCCCATTCGCTGTGCTCTGCTCAGACATGACCACCTCCTCAGTCATAGAGGCCCTACTCAGCATCTTTGCCATCTTCCGGTACCCCAGTTACATCCACAGTGACCAGGGGTCCTTGTTTATGTGCGCCGAGCTGCGGCAGTACTTTCTGGAGCGTGGTATTGCTTCAAGCAGGACCACCTGCTATAACCCACACAGTAATGGGCAGGTCGAAAGAGAGAATGCCACCATATGGAAAGCAGTTATGCTTGCCCTCCGGCCCAAAGGCTTCCCCACCACTCGCTGGCAGGATGTGCTCACTAGCACCCTACGCTCCATCCGCTCCCTCCTATGCACTACGACCAATGCCACCCCCCATGAAAGGATGTTCTCTTTCCCGAGGAAATCGAATCTGGGATAACCACACCGGCGTGGCTCACGGCTCCTGGGCCTGTCCTCCTGCGATGCCATGTCTGGTACTCAAAGAACGACCCTTTGGTTGACCAAGTGATCCTGCTCCATGCGAACCCGCATTATGCCTACACTGAGTACTCAGACGGGCAGGAGGACACAGTCTTGGTAAGGGACCTAGCCCAAGCTGGATCGGACCCAGCAGTGCGCCCAACCCAACCTCCACGAACTCCTTCTCCCCTAGGTCATGTGCTTGAACAGAGGGATCAGCACCACCCCACCAACTCAGCCCAGACTGTGGACAATGCCATTGGGGAATTGAGTGAAGCAGTGGCTGCACCCAACGAGCCTGCAGGTACAGCAGGTGGTTAAAAAGGCAAATGGTATGTTGGCCTTCATATCAAGAGGGTTTGAGTATAGGAACAAGGATTTCTTACTGCAGCTGTACAGGGCCTTGGTGAGACCCCGCCTGGAGTATTGTTGCAGTTTTGGTCACCTTATCTAAGGAAGGATGTTCTTGCAATGGAGGGAGTGCAGAGGCGATTCACCAGGCTGATGCCTGGAATGGCAGGAATGACTTATGAGGAAAGATTGCGCAAATTGGGATTGTACTCCCTGGAGTTTAGAAGATTGAGAGGGGATCTCATAGAGACATATAAAATTCTGGCAGGACTGGACAGAATGGATGCAGATGGGATGTTTCCAATGATGGTAAAATCCAGAACCCAGGGCCATGGTTTGAGGATAATAGGCAAACCATTTAGGACCGAGATGAGGAGGAATTTCTTTACCCAGAGGGTGGTGAATCTGTGGAATTCATTGCCACAGAGGGCAGTAGAGGCAGGTTCATTAAATATATTTAAGAGGGAATTAGATATATTTCTTCAGTATAAGGGTATTAAAGGTTATGGAGAGAAGGTGGGGACGGGGTACTGAAATTTAAGATCAGCCATGATCTCGTTGAATGGCGGAGCAGGCTCGAAGGGTCGAATGACCTACTCCTGCTCCTATGTTTCTATGTTTCTATGACACGACTCCAGTGACCCCAATCCCAGCAGTCACGCCGGACAATCAGTCCCCCCGACCGTTACAGCCCCTAACTTCCCACCAGTTTCCCCCCTTTTTTTTTTTACAGCCCTCCATTCATCCCGGGGTCACTTCTCAAAGAAGGGGTGAATGTGATAGTATGGATTCTATCACCAATGTATATATGTATATATTGTGATATAGGTTGGTGGTGATTGGCTGAGAGTGTAGCCATGCCTACTGGCAGGTCTTAAAGGGTTGCTCCTAGCCAGACCCAGATCATTTTGGACTGGTCAACCTACATGTGATGCACTCCAGTCTTCTAGTTAATAAAAGCCTTGGTTTGGATCAACAAGCCTTTGATTCTTTCGACGTGCACTACACAGGGTATCTACAGATTTTCGTGATTTATTTCTTGTGTGAAGGTTGGAGAGCACAATGATGCATTTGTTAGAATTGCTGGTTCACAGATCCTACAAACTGGATTCATCTGTGTGGAGTCTGCATGCTCTCACAGTGACTTCATAGGTTTTGCTTGAATGCTCTGGTTGTTTCCCCACATATCAAAGATATGGCAGTGAGTTGCTGTAAATTGCCTCTGGGTGGAAGTGAATGGCAAAAAGATCAGAAGAAAATGAAGAAGCATGAAAGAGGAAGTAATTTGTACCATTACGGGGAAATAAAGAGAGGGGAAAATAGGATTGATGGATTTCTTTTCTCAGACCTAAGTGTGATCTCGTCTAATTTAGCAGTGAGTAGAAAAATGTGAGATGTATGAGAGATCAGCAGCAGAAACTTGGAATGATTCATAACCTAAGAAGCGGAGAATAACAATGACAGAATGGAAGAGTCGTGGTTTGAAGAGGAATGGGGTTGGTAAAACTTTGATTATCTGGTTATCTTCAAATTGCAGTTTGTGGATGCTGCTTTGTATGAATTCAATCCTAATTGATGTAACGGTCTCATTGGGGATAGTCTGAAAGGAACACATTCTATCAATGAAAGTCTTCTGTTTTATTTCCTGTTTAACATTAATACAGAAAAAACCCTGGTATCTGGCACCTATGGGGATTGGTAGATGCTGGATAAGTGTATTTTCCAGTTGCTTGAGACTTACTCTTACAATGCCTAACTAATAGGCATAAATAGTTTAAAGACAAAAATACTATCCTGTACTTACACTGAACAAATTTCACTTTCATGATTATGTAAACCTTAAAGCATTTTAGTTAATTTTCAGTAACATTGTTTGAAAACATTTAACCATCACTGCCTCTGCAGGTTCCTCCCCCTCAACAGAGCCACCTGAATGATGAACAATATCATTATAGATAGTTAAACCCACCCCCGCCTAAAGTATACAGATAAAGCTTCTGACTGGGACAACTCTTATTAAGCAAAGGGGGTGATAGACAGGAGTTACAGGGTCACTATCACATTTAAGAAGCAGGAGGAAGGATAGATAGGAGAGGGAAGGGGGACATGCAGGCAGAGCCAGGCACCCCTGTGGCCATTCCCCTCAATAACAAGTATACAATTTTGGATATTGTTGGCGGAGGGGATTCCAGGGACAAGCCATGGTGATCAGGTGTGTGGCACAGAGACTAGTTCTGTATCTAAAAAGGGAAGGGAGGAGAAGAGGTGAGGTGTAGTGATAAAGGATTCCATAGTTAGGGGGACATATGAGAGGTTCTGTGGAAGAGATTGAGTATCTTGGATGGTATGATGCCTCGCTGGTGCTAGGGTCCAAGATATCTCAGGTCGAATTCATGGTTTTCTCAGGAGGGAGGGTGAGCTGCCAAATGTCGTGGTCCATATAGGGACCAATTACATGAGTAGGAAGGGTGAGGAGGTCCTTCAAGGAGAGTTCAGGGAGTTAGGCGCTAGGTTGAAGGACAGGACCTCCAGGGTTGTGATCTCAGGACTGCTACCCATGCCATGTGCTAGTGAGGTTAGAAATAGGAGGATAATGTAGCTTAACAAGTGTAGGAGGGAGGGCATAAGGTCTTTGGATCACTGGGCATTCTTCCAAGGGGACGATTTGCGTCTGAACTGGAAGGGGATTAATATCCTTGGGGAAGATTTGTTAGTGCTGCTCTGGTGGGTTTAATCTACATTTGCAGGGGGATGGGAACCAAAATGCCAGAGCAGATTGAGGAGTGGAGGAGGGAAAAGATGATGTGAAAATTGCATGCACCATTAGAAGTTAATGGGTTATACGAGGTGGAAATGTTCTCAGATGAATCTACTCAATGAAAGGAATATTGGAGGAAAGGTAGACAAGCTTAGAGTGTGGATTGGCTCTTAGAATTATAACATTGTGGCCATTAGAGAAACTTGGTTACAGGAGGGGCAGGACTGGCAGATCAATGTTCCAGGCTTCCGTTGGTTTAGACATGATAGAATGGGGGGGGGGGGGGGGTGAAGGTGAAGGATGGCATGAATCATCATGGAAAGTATCACAGCTGTGCTCAGGCAGAAGAGACTAGAAGGCTTATCTACTGAGGATATATAGATGGAGCTGAGGAACAGGGAAGTATGGGACTGGTATTCCCATACTGTGAAAGGGCTAGATGGCTTAGAGTTTGTCAAATATGTTTAGGAAAGTTTTCTAAATCAATATATAGAGGTACCAACTAGATAGAGTGCCATAATGAATCTTCTATTAGGGAATGAGACAGGACAGGTGACAGAGGTATTTTGGGTCCAGTGATCATGATCCCATTAGTTTCAAGTTAATTATAGAGAAGGATAGGTCTGAGCCTCAGTTTGAGATTCTAAATTGGAAAAAGGAGAATTTTGAGGAAATGAGAAAGGATCTAGAATCTGTGGATTGGGATATGTTGTTTTCCAGCAAGGATTTGCGAGGTAAATGGAGGACCTTCAAAGATGAAATTTTGAGAGTACAGAGTTTGTATGTTCCAATCAGGATTAAAGGGAAGGTTAGCAGGGACACAAAACAATGGTTTTCGAGGAATATTTTGAATCTGGTTTGAAAGAAGAAAAAGTGTATAGCAGGTATAGGCAACATGGAGCAAATTAAGTATTTGAGGAATATAAAAAAATGCAAGAATAACCTGAAGAAAGACATCAGGAAGGTTAAAAGAAGACAGAGGTTGCTTTGGCAGACAATGTGAAGGAAAATTCTAAGGCTTTCTACAGGTATATTAAAAGCAAAAGGCTAGTAAGGGACAAAATTGGTCCCCTTGAAGATCAGAGTGGTCAGCTTTGTTTGGAGCCAAAAGAGATGACAGAGATTTAATTTTTTTATCAGTATTCACTGAGGAAACAAGGACAGAGTTGTGGGAAGTAAGAAAAACAAGCAGTGAGATCATTGAACCTATGCAGATTAAAGAGGAGGAAGTTCTTTTTGTCTGAAAGCAAGTAAAGGTAGATAAATTCCCAAGGCCTGACAAGATATTCCCTTAGATCTTGAGGGAGGCTAGTGTAGAAATTGCAGGAGCTCTGGCAGAAATGTTTAAAATCTCCTTATCCAGGTGTGTGAAACCGGAGGACTGGAGGATAGCTCATGTTGTTCTGTTTAATAAATGCTCCGAATGTAACCCTGGAACTGATAGGCTGGTGAGCCTGACATCAGTAGTAGATAAAATATTGGAAGGTGTTCTAAGAGATCTGATGCACAATTCTTTGGATAGCTAGAAATTGATTAGGGATAATCACCATGGCTTTTGCAGGGCAGGTGGTGTTTAACCATTCTTATAGAGCTTTTCGAGTAGATTACCAGGAAAGTTGATGAATAAGCTGTGGATGTCATTTACATGGACTTTAGTATGGCCTTTGTTAAGGTCCCACATGGGAGGGTTAATCAGGTAGGTTTAGACACTAGGTATTCATGGTGATGTAGTGAAGTGGATTCGACAATGTTTGGACGGGAGACCAGAGAGTGGTGGTGTATGATTGCTCCTCAGACTGGAAGCCTGTGACTAGTGGTGTGCCTCAGGGATTGGTGCTGGGACCATTGTCGCTTATCATCTAGATATTTATGTTGATGACAATGTGGTAAATTGTATAAGCAAATTTGCAAATGACACAAAGATTAGAGGTGTTGTAGGAGGCAAAGAAGGTTTTCAAAGCTTGTAGAGGTATTTAGACCACATTGAAAAATGGCAGATGGAAATTTATGCAGACAACTCTGAAATGTTGCATTTTTAAGGACAAACCAAGAAAGGACATGCATGGTAAATGGCAGGGCACCGAGGAGTGCAATAGAACAGAGGGATCTGGGAATACAAATATATAATTCCCTGAAAGTGGCATCACAGGTGTATAGAGTTGTAAGGATAGCTTTTAGCATTTTGGCCTTCATAAATTACAAACTTGGATGTTATGGTAAAGTTGTAAAAGACATTGATAAGGCCAAATTTGGAGTATTATGTGCAGTTTTGGTCAACTAACTACGGGAAAGATATCACTAAGATAGAAAGAGTGCGGAAAGATATATTAGGACTTTGCCTGGACTTCAGGAACTGAGTTGCAGAGAAAGGTTAAACAGAGGGTATAAGAATGAGGAGGTTTGATAGAGGTATTTAAAATGATCAGAATAAGAATTTATTTCCATGATCTAGTCATGAAATTCATTGTTTTGCGGCAGCATCACAGTGAAAACATTCTAACATTATAACCATCTTGCAACAATACTATAAAAATAATAATAATACTGCACGAAAAGTAAAGCAGTGTCTTTGGTTCAATGATTATTCAAAGTCTAATGGCAGTGGGGAAGAAGCTGTCGTGCCTTTGAGTGCTCATCTTTAGGCTCCTGTACCTGTTTCCAGATGGTAGCAGAGTGAATTATGAGGGGGATAGAGTATCATAAATGTAGATAGGCTTTTTCCACTGAGGGAGGATGAGATACAAACCAGAGGACATGGGTTAAGTGTGAAAGTGAAAAGTTTAGGTGGAACATGAGGGGAAACTTCTTCACACAGAGAGTGGTGGGAGTGTGGATTGAGCTTCCAGCTGAAGTGTTGAATACGGACTAATTTTTCAAATTTAAGAAGAATTTGGACAGGTACATGGATAGAAGAAGTATGGAGGGCTAAGGACTAGGTGCAGGACACTGGAACAAGACAAATTAAATGGTTTGGCACAGACTAGATGGCCGAAGAGGCCTTTTTCTGTGCTGTAATATTCTATGTTTCTTTTCTTCCAACTACATTACAAGCATTAAAAAAAAATTATGTTATGTGAAGTGTCAAGAAAACAAAGCTTTAACTTGTGTAGGGCCCCTGTTGAGAATGACTGGACTTAAGAATGCAGCCCAGATCTTCCACAGGCTGATGGATGTGGTGGGCCAGGATCTACCATTCACATCCATCCATTTAGACAATGTGTTCATCACCAGCCTCAACAACATGGAATTCAGGTAACTATAAAACCTGCTAAGTGTCAGTTCGGGTTGGAAATGATCGACTTCCTGCAACATCGGATCAACAAGCACAGAGTGAGACCGCTGCCCAAAAGGTAGAGGCTATTCGGAGTTTCACCAAGCTCAGCACAGTGAAGGGGTTGCAAGAATTAAATGACAGTACTCTATCTTCTGGACCAGATGATGATGGTAACAAAGTTTTATAATGTGCATTGTTATGAGCCCAGAGGACCCCAAAATCCATCAGCAACAGATATTCACCAAGACAAATGGTTACTTAAACAAAAGTTGCTTTTAATTATCTTTAAACATGAAAACAGAATCACACTTTAACTTAATCACTATTGACTTAACTAACCTTATTTAACCCCCTTCTAATTCTAAGCCCATGTGTATGTAAGTTCAGAAAAGTTCTTTATTTCACAGTCCAATCTCGCTTCTCATTCCTGCAAGTTCACTGGTTGCAGGCAATTCTTATACTGTGCACAGAATTAAAATTTATGAAGTTCACCAGGCTTTGCTGCTTGAAAGGTAAATGGTTACTGCTCAGGAAGGTTCTTGTCGATTTTCAGAGAGAGATTTGTTGTTCGCTGGACACCCACAACTGATTCGTTGTAACCAGCCACTTGAGTGTCTTGCCGAACAAACTTGCCCCATCAGGGTTTTCCAGATGATAACCTCTTTCTTTCAAGTCACCACAGAGTTCCATTTTGTTTCTCTTATTTCAAGTGAAGCATTAGGCAGCCAGTCCTCCCCTCTTGTATGGACCACAAGGGCTTTGACCAGGCTGAACTAAGCACTCACAACCCATCTTCAAAATGGGGTTTTCCACAAGCTTGCCAGCTTGTCCTGTTCCAGACCCAACTGCTGCTGAACTGTAAAATTGCAGAACTCAATCCTCCCTCTCTCTCAGAGATAAACCTGTTTTACTCTCCCTGGTTGCAAAACCAAATGACCCTCTTAGAACAGCAAGTTCCACTCCAGACAGCCTTTGTCATTGGTGAGTTCTTTTATCTACCTTTTTTAAACAACAATCCATTAGTGAACGTCTCTTGGGCACTCTCCATAGCTTTTGCAAAGGCTCTTGGTGCTGGCCTGTCTAGCATGAGCAGAGCTACAGTATTTTAAATAAGATCTGTCTTAATGTGTTTGTATGTGACCTACACTAAAAAAGCCTGCCTTAATTTATCTCCCAAAACCTATTTATAATCTGTAACAGCATTCTCAGCATTCTTTTTAATAGATGTGACAATGTGACCTTTATAATGACATTGTTTTAACAAAGTTACTAATTTTGCACATCCACAAGATTATTATTAAAATGGATGCTGTGGTGTGCATGCTTTCGTAAAGTGTGGAAAGAAGACGCACACATGATGAGTTGAGGTCAAAGACTGATTTATTGCACTGGAAGCTCTGCTTATTTTCACTCCTTGCTGCTGACGTTGGGAGTTATGTCATGGCAATGCCAATCTCTGACTTGGCAGCATTCCCACCATTGCATGCTGTTTCCTGCCATGCTGGTGGTTACATAGGATAAAGGACATTGGCCCCTGCGGGGTCTACACAGTCGCCACATTCATCGGTCATTTTGTGTACTGGGCTGCATCCCTATTAGCGGGCCACTATACGACCTCCCCCACAAGAACTGGCCATCAGAGGACTGTTCACTGCTTTCAGTGGCCTAACTCTGTGTCACGGGGCTGTGGGGAAACCAGTTGGCTAATGTCCAGGTGTGCTGGTTTGAGGTAGTCAATCATGAAAGTCTCTACCTTACCACCGATATCCAGCACACATGTCGACCCATTGTATCTAAATACTTTATGCGGCTTCACATACAGCCATTATAGAGGTGTTCAGTGCACCCCACTCTGAACAAAAATTAATCACAAGTCTTTGGGGATGTAGATTTTGGCTTGGTCATACAACGGAGACTGCAAATATGCTAGAGTGCCCAGTTTTTCCCTCAGCTTAGCCAATGAGGCTGTAGGGTCTTCCAAGTACTTAGTGGTGGTCAAAAACTCCTCCAGTATTACCAATAGGGTGTTGTATAATATCTCAGCTGCAGAGGCAATGAAGTCCTCTTTCAGCACAGTGCGGATCCACAGGAGGACTCAGGGTAACTTTGGCATGAGTCGAGCCATCAAGGGGGCCTTTAGGTGCCTGTGGAACTGCTCCACCAATCCGTTGGCCTGAGTGTGGTAAGCCATGGTATATGAAACTGAGTTCCCATCAACTTGGCCAGCACCACCCAGAGACCTGAAGTGAACTGTGTACCTCTATAGGAGGTCTTATACTCTAGGACTCTGAACATTTACACCCAAGTGTTGATCAGTGCCCTGGTGCAGGTCTCAGTGGTTGTATTGGTCAGCAGGACCACCTCCGGCCACCTCGTGGAGCGGTCAATCATGGTGAAGAGATATTTTGCTCCATGGGAGACTGGTAGCCGCCCTACAATTTCAATAAGGATATGGCTGAACTGACGGTGCCTTGACAGACATCTGCACTTTGGATGTCTGGCAGACAGTGTAGGTCTTGGCCCACTGACTGACCTGTGTCCAGAGTTCATACCAGACGAACCTACTGGTCCCCATTTTAACAGAAGTTCTGATGGCTGGGTGTGCCAGGTTGTGCATAGTGTAGAAGACCTGCCTCCTCCATGCTGCCTGCACAACGGAGCAGGGTTTGCCGGTGGAGACGTCACAGAGAAGCATCTGGTTGCTAGGACCAATGGTGACATTGTCCAGTCTGAGGCTGGAAACTGCTGTTCCACATGTCAGGATCTCGGGGTCCTCCTGCTGTGCCTTGGCTAGGGCAGAATAGTTTATTCCCTGGGATGGGGCCTGGAAGATCTCGTTTGCAGGCGGGACAGTTGTCTTACCCACGATGTGTTGGATGTCCGTGGTGAATTCAGATAAGTATGAGAAATGTTGCTGTTGCCTGGCCGACCACAGGTCAGACGCTTTGTGGAAGGTAAAGATCAACTGTTTAAATTGCCTGCCTTCCAGAAGATATCGACTGCCAGGTATAATGCCAATAGCTCCCAGTCAAAGGTGCTGTATTTTAATTCGGGTGGTTAGAGGTGCCTGCTAAAGAAGGCCAGGGGCTGCCATTGCCCTTCGATTAATTGTTCCAGTACATCTACTGCTGTGCTAAAAGTGTCAACTGTGAGGGCATTTGGCACCTCTGTCCTGGGGTGGTACCAGAAGGGTGGTATTGGCCAGAGTGTCTTTGGCCTTCTGGAATGCCTCTAAGGCTTTATTGCCCCAGGTAATGTCCTTAACTTTCCATGCCATCAACGTGAAAAGGGGGTGCATGATGTGAGCCTGCTGCTGATATGTATCGGTGATTAAAAACTAATCATACCAGCAAATTCTTGCAACCCCTTCACTGTGCGGAGCTTGGTGAAACTCCGAATAGCCTCTACCTTTTGGGCAGGGGTCTCACTCTGTGCTTGTTGATCCGATGTTGCAGGAAGTCGATCATTTCCAACCCGAACTGACACTTAGCAGGTTTTATAGTTACCTGAATTCCATGTTGTTGAGGCTGGTGATGAACACATTGTCTAAATAGATGGATGTGAATGGTAGATCCTGGCCCACCACATCCATCAGCCTGTGGAAGGTCTGGCTGCATTCTTAAGTCTAAAGGGCATTCTTTGGAATTTAAAGAGTCCAAAAGGGGTAATGATGGTGGGTTTAAGGATGTCATCAAGATGGACTGGGCGACCGAGGGACCAGCGGTTGGGGGAGACGGCCGGGCGACTGGAAGGGGGTGAGGGTGGATATGGCAGCACAATTCGGGTGGGCTTTCCGAAATCCAGAAAAATCCAAAATTTGGAACACACTGTCCTCCAAGGATTCTGGATAAAGGATCGTGTACCTGTACCTCCAAATTAAACATAAGAAATATAAAGCAAATTCTGCATTGATAATAATCAATATATCAATGATATATTTTATTTAATTTCAAAAATGTCATTACAGAATAAAAGTTAATGATATCTGTTGAAGAATATAACAAATAACTGCATTTGGTTTTAATACCTGTGTATTTTTATCACACAGGAAAAATGCCCATACAACAGAGCCTATTATTTCCCACAGCATCTGAAGTATATATAGCTTGGAAAAAGAAGTGAATTTGTTGGGACAAGCCTATCCCAAATAAAATATGTCAGGTTAAAAGTAAATTCAGAATATCATTCATTTTTTGTTGAAGCAAAGTATAGCTTAATGGCATCCTCAATAGCCTTGGAGCTGTTGGGACTATTTTATCAAAAATGTTACATCCTGTAGTGATGTGCAGCTGGCATACTACTGTATGGGCAATGCATTCTGCTTCAATTGTGACATTTCTGAGAAAGGGCTGGAGGTATACAAGTTGAAATGAAATTCTTAAATCCACTTTATCAAACACTCTTTCACTTTTATGTTCCTTGAATGAAATTGAAAATGGAAATAAATGACTGTACTACACAGACTAAACGATATAGCCAGTGGTAAGACACTGGTTTATTTGATATTTTCATCAAGGAAAATAGAAAAAATCCAAGACCCTTGGCAAATTAGTTTATGAGAAATTTGTAGTGAGGAGAAAAGAAAATAACCTCAAATTGTTACATTTGCTGTTCACACATTGGATGTTGGAATCATTGGGATAATGGCTCACATTTCTCCCCTGTAGTCAGTCATGAAAGGTAATAGAATAGGTTCCAGCTTCTTTAGATTGCCTTTGTGGTTTTTTTTGGTTGCTTCTTTCCAAAAGATATTTACAAATAAATAAAGAAAGAAAGCAAGTAAATAAGTAAACAGAAAATTATGTTAAATAATTAAATATATAGGCAGATAAATAAACAAATAGTATTTATGTATACTCTTCTTTGGCTTGGCTTCGCGGAAGAAGATTTATGGAGGGGTAAATGTCCACATCAGCTGCAGGCTCGTTTGTGGCTGACAAGTCCGATGTGGGACAGGCAGACACGGTTGCAGCGGTTGCAGGGGACAATTGGTTGGTTGGGGTTGGGTATTGGGTTTTTCCTCCTTTGTATTTTGTCAGTGAGGTGGGCTCTGCAGTCTTCTTCAAAGGAGGTTGCTGCCCGCTGAACTGTGAGGCGCTAAGATGCATGGTTTGAGGCGATATCAGCTCACTGGCGGTGGTCAATGTGGCAGGCACCAAGAGATTTCTTTAGGCAGTCCTTGTACCTCTTCTTTGGTGCACCTCTGTCATGGTGGCCAGTGGAGAGCTCGCCATATAATACGATCTTGAGAAGGCGATGGTCCTCCATTCTGGAGACGTGACCTACCCAGCGCAGTTGGATCTTCAGCAGCATGGATTCGATGCTGTCGGCCTCTGCCATCTCGAGTACTTCGATGTTAGGGATGAAGTCGCTCCAATGAATGTTGAGGATGGATATCAAAATATCTAATATATGTTGTGTGTGTGTGTTGCATATAGATATAGATTATATATATGTGTTTGTGTATATGGAGCGGAGACAGCGCTGATGGAAGTGTTCTAGGAGCCATAGGTGATGCTGGTAGAGGACCCATGATTCGGAGCAGAACAGGAGCGTGGGTATGACAACGGCTCTGTACATGCTGATCTTTGTGTGTTTCTTTAGGTGGTTGTTTTTCCAGACTCTTTTGTGTAGTCTTCCAAAGGCGCTGTCTGTAAAGAGTTTGTACATTCTCCAAATGTCTGCATTGGTTTCCTCTGGGGTGGGGGGACTATGGTTTCCTCCCACTACTGAAAACCTTCCAGGTAATTTGGGTATAATTGGGCAGCACAGACTCATGGACAGAAATGTCCTGTTACCATGATGTATGTTTAAATTTAAAATCTATCTCTCTCCCTTCCTTTATATCTCTCTCTCTCTCTCTTCTGTATATGCTGTATATATTATATGTGTGTATACACACATTTAAACACATCTATTTGTGTGTGTGTATATATATATATATATATATATATACAGACATGTGTATGTTGTTTCATCTTGTATTCGTATGTGTGAGTTTTTAAGACAACACATGGATGAAGGAAAAGGTTCTTTACTTTAAAGTGGATATAAACAGCACCATGAGGCATGCCATGAGGCTGCAAGCCTCCATTACAGATCCTACATATAGTGTGTCAGCCCATTGCTGGCAGCCAAGTCCAATGAAACAGTAAGGCATTGCTAGTCTCCATGCAACCATGATCACTATCATTACATCTCCCTTTAATTAAAACAAAAGTAGCTTACTTTTAACTAACATGTTTTCTTTGCATAACTCTGAAATTTTAACTTTAACACCAAGAACTTACCTTTTCATTATTATCAACATTGTTAACATTTTTAAAACTTGTTTTGTGTCTTCACATTTACATACACTAAATCTTAAAGAGCGAATAAGATAGCACTACTTCATTCTATAACAGAAGTCTTTAAATTTGCTCAATAAGTCTCAGGAGAATTCACGTGATGATCTCCTGATTGATTGTCCTTGAATCTGAGATGTTGCCTCACACGATGTCTTCTCAGATGTGCATTCAGGTTGTTCACCAGTATCTGTCTTTCCATCTACTGTGGCTTGTTTCATTTGAAACTCGCGACGATTTCTTCACAGAACAGCATCTTCATCATTCTGTCTGAATGGTGTTTGATCTTGGTTGGACTTCACTAAGGGCAGTTCCCTTCTGAGTCCATAAGTTTGTTTTGTTTTTTAGCTTTACTTGGTCACCAGTATAGGTTTCCAGAAGGTTTTTGTTCCCTGTAAAAATAATACTTTTGCTTTTCTTTCCATTATTCTTTGAACTTCCTCACCCTCTCCCCATCTTTTGTTTTTAAGAGGTTCTCCTGAATGGGTAGGGCTGGTCACACCTCTCTTACCCTTTTTGCGCTCTTTTTGTTAAAATCTTTATGTCTGTTCTTGCTCACTGCATCCATGTTGCAGCTAGTTTCACTGAAAAGCTCTTTTGTCTGCTATTTTACAGTTTTTGTAACCCTACAGAGTGCTATGGCTTTATCCAGGTCTAGATATTACTCTCTTAGCAGTCTTTCCCTTAGACTGCCGGAAATTCCAGTGGATAATGTGTTTGATTTGGAGGCTGGTGGGGTGGTAGGTGAGGACGAGGAGGATTGTGTGTATTGTTTCTAGGGGTGGGGGGTAGGGCAGATGAGTGGGGAATGGAGGAGATGTGGATGAGGGCCCAGTTAATAGTGGTGGAAGGGAAGCCACATTTGTGGAAGAAGGCAGACATTTCAGAGGCTCTTGGCTGGAAGACCTCATCTTGGGAGCAGATGCAACAGAGACGGAGAAATTTAAAGAAGAGGATGGAGTCCTTGCAGGGGACAGGGTGTGAGGATGAGTAGTCCAGGTAGTTGTGGGAGTTAGAGGGTTTGTAATAAATATCAGTGGAGAGTCTGTCTCCTGAGATGAAGACAGAAAGATCCAGAAAAGGGAGAGTGTTATCAGAGATGGACCAGGTGAGTTCGCGGTCCGGGTGGAAATTTGCCGCAATATTGATGAAATTGATGAGCTCATCAAGGATGCATGAGGCCGCCCTGATGTAGCCATTGATGTATTGGAGGAAGAGCCTGTGTAGGCTTGGAGCGTGTTTTGCTCCACAAAACCCTCAAACAGACAGGCAAAGCTGGGACCCATGAGGGTACCCGTGGCTATTCCTTTAATCTGGAGGTAGTGGGATGAGGGTGAATACAAGTTAAGGGTGAATACAAGTTTTGCCAGGTGGAGAAGGGTGGTGGTGGAAGGTGACTGCTCAGGTCTGAGGTCCAGGAAAAAGCGAAGTGCTTTGAGACCTTCTGTGTGGGGAACAGAGGTGTAAAGGGATTGGACATTCACCAAGAATATGAGGTGGTCTAGTTCAGGGAATCTGAAGTCTTGGAGGAGGTGGAAGCTGTGTGAGGAGTCGCGTGTGTAGGTGAGGAGGGATTGAACTAGGGGAGAAAAGATAGAGTCAAGGTAGGATGAAACTAGTTCCTTGTGGCAAGAGCAAGCAGAGACAATGGGTCTGCTCATATGGTTAGGTTTATGTATTTTGGGTAGAAGGTAGAAACGGGCGGTGAGAGACAATGAGGCTGGGGTGCTGGAGAATTGCAGCCAAAATAATGGGCCTGGAGATGGAGGCAATGGAAGAAGAGTTCAGCATCACTGCATGGACAGAACTTGTTGAGGTGTGGATGGAGGGGGGCAAAGGTGAGGCTCCTGCTGAAGATAGAGTGTTCCACCTCTGAGATGGGAAGGTCAGAGGGGATGGTAAAAACTAGGCAAGGGTCAGAGTGGGAGTCAGTGTGGTGGAGGGTGTTGGGCGAAGCGTGGGTTAGTGTTGGAGAGGTCTGAGGATGGAGAAGGGAGGTGGGAGAGGTTGGAGGTGGAGGAATGTTTGGGGATTGACAGGGGGAGAGGAAAGGGGTGGGGGAGGATGAAGGAGGGAGGGAGAAGGGTAGGAGGAGTAGCCCGAGGGAGGGGGAGAAAGAGGATTGGTGGTTGGAGGGTAGGGGAAGGAGAGTGGTGCAGGGAGGAGGAGATGGAGGTGGATTAGTGGGAGATTGGGGACGAAGGAGTGGGTGGGGTTAGATAAGTGGGATTTAATGGAGAGATCTGGGCTCCAGATGCAGTCTGTGTTGGGTGCCTCATAGGATGAGTCAGCGAGGAAGGCTCCAATGTCTTCTGCAGGTCCAGGGATGGAGTTTGCCAATTTCCACATGGACCTCAAACTCACCTGGTCCATCTCTGATGGCACTCTCCCTTTTTTGGATCTCTCTGTCTCCATCTCAGGAGACAGACTCTCCACTGAAATTTATTATAAACCCTCTAACACCCACAACTACTCGTCCTCACACCCTGTCCCCATCTCTCAATTTCTCTGTTTCCACGCATCTGCTCCCAAGATGAGGTCTTCTGGTCCAGAGCATCTGAAATGTCTGCTTTCTTCCACAAACGTGGCTTCCCCTCCACCACTATTAACTCAGTCCTTACCCATTCTTCTGCCCTAGCCCCTCCTGCCCCTAGAAATTATAAACACAGAATCCCCTCGTTCTCACCTACCATCTCACTAGCCTCTGCATCCAACACATTATCCACCGGATTTTCTGGCACTTATTACAGGACATCACCACCAGACACATTTTTCCTTCTCCTCCCCTCTCAGCCTTCCGTAGGGATTGCTCACTCTGTGACTCCCTTGTGCACTCTTCCCTCCCAACTCATCGTCCCCTCCCGGCACCTTCCACTGTGGACGTAGGAGGTGTAATACCTGCACCCACACCTCCTCCCTCACCATAGTCTAAGGTCCCAAACAGACCTTTCAGGTGAAACAACACTTCACCTGTACCTCCCAAATAACTCATTTACTGCATCCAGTGCACTCTCTGTGGCCTTCTCTACATCGGAGAGACCGGTCACAAATTAGATCACTTCACACCGTACCTCCTCTCCATTCGCAACATAAGCGACCTCCCCATAGCTAACCATTTCAATTCTGAGTTACACTCTCAAGCTTACATGCAGCATTTCTCAACCTTTTTACCCTTGTGTAACCCTTGAAATAGTTTTCATGTCTCAGGGAATCCCCGCATAAAATTTATTATATACCATTATTAATATCTATCTCTTTTATATTTTTATCATAGTTCACGTGGTAAACATTATATTTTTTTTCGGATAACTTGTTTAAGGAAAAAAATGACCCCCTTTTTTGTCAAATTTATTGCCAATACAAAAAAAATCTAACTGCTCGTTTATGAGACCTCACACCGAGGTTTTCATTTTAAATAATATAAGAGGTTGAAGCCTTTATTATAATAACCAAGAATTTTCCAACAATATGCCATCCGTGTATAGTAAAATTATGAATATAACATTAAACAAAAATTACTCAAAAATGCATTAGCCTATTTATCGTTGTTCTCACAGAACCCTTAGTAACCTTTTGCAGAACCCTAGGGTTCCTGGTTGAGAAACACTGCTCATGTGTCTGTCCAAGCCCTTTCACACTACCCCACCCTGACCACCCTCAGATTGGAAGAACAATACTTCATTTTTCATCTGGGCACTCTCCAACCCCAGGGCATTCAACTAATCAACTTGAGCCTGATGGGAGCCTCCTCCTCCCTTTTAACTAGTCATTCCAGTTCTTACTTCCGTTCTCTCTCCACCTAGCCTAAACTTTTCACCCCTTATGCGGTATCCCCCCCCCCCCCTCCACCTATCATCTCCCACCCTTACCAAAACTTCCCTCCTTCCTTTCCCCTTTTGTTCGGGTATCTCTCTTATTTCCCCACACCTTGACAAAGGGCTCAGGCCTGAAACGTTGGTTATGTATCTTTACCTTTGCTACATAAAGGCACTGTTTGACCTGCTGAGTTTCTCCAGCTTTGTGTGTTTTATTTTTCACTTAACCACAGTGTCAACAGAATCCTGTATTTTACCCCTTAAAACTGTGACACTTTTGTATCATGTTCAGATCTAAATATCAGGTCCTCAATTTCATGTTTATTATATTTTTAGTGGGTAAATTTCTGGAAATGATATTTATATTAAACAGCATGTTCTTGTAGTATGTTACAATATTAAAATAAAATCCAGGAATGGACTGTTGATGGATAGTTTAAGTAACAGTGAGAGAATAAAAGGTGAGACTCATTCAGGCAAGATGAACTCAGAAAGGGGATAATGAAGTAAAGAAATGAGATAAAAATGTGAGTTCAGGGATAGGGCAGGTGTGAGCTCGGGAAGTTTGATTAGGGATTGGGGAATTAAGGACAGAGATAGCTGTTGGATGGATGGTCTGACGTTTAGTGACATGAAGTCCAAAAGCTTATCACCCTTTTGTTAGAGGTAAAGCTGGAGGAGACAGCAAGAGGTTAAAGACGATGGTTTCTAGTGGAGGAGAGCTGCTTCTTGTTACTTTTACAACCAAGATTCAGGAATAATTCTTTGATTTTTTTTTCAGAGCAAAGTGGAACCCATGAGTATTTTGTTTGTTTAACTCGATTCTGCAATCATTAATTAACTAAATAGACTTTCAAATCTGAGTCCTTTGGACAACAGAGAGGAGGAAAAAGCCATGTCAGAGATTAATGAGGAGAAGGAGATTGGAAGGTAGAGGTATAATTGAGAAGATAAGGAACTGCAGAAATGTGAATAGAGGCCTCAAGGTTAGAGGAGGAGGAACCCCCATACAGTATAAAGTATAAAGTGAAATGAGATAAAATATTAGCTGTTGTCAGTGTTTGATTTGTATCATACCACAGCCATGAACTCGATAGTCTTGTTTAGATAGTACAGTGAGTCTACTTGAGGACAGGCAGGTTAAAAAAGGAGCCTAACTATGATTATCCAGATATTCTAGTGCTCTGAAATGGGTGTTTGCTAAAGACTGTTTTGATCATGGGCTCAGAGCCACAAGTTACTCCTTGCTTAAATTGGTGGCACCAAGATGGATTCACTAGATTGATTCCTGGTATTGCATTTATTTTTGTCATTAGAGCTACGGAGTTTGTCCTTATTAAAATACATAACATTCTAAAGGAGCTTGAAGGGTACAAACTGTTCCCTTTGTGAGGAAATCTTGAACAAGGGATGGCTTCAGAGCAAGGAATGACCTCTTCCTGAGGTACACAAAGTGATATTTCTTTTTGAATAGTCATGAATTTTTCAAATTCTCTATCCTGGAGGGAGGTGGTGGTGGAATCATGGCATACATTCAAGCTGGGGTTTGATGACATTTAGGTACTTTGGCCATCAAGTGTAAAAGTGGTGTTAAAGCTAAATCAGATTGGACTTGCTCTTATTTTTAGAACAGGTTTCAAAAGTCAAATTGCCTGCCCCTGTTGTGTTTTTATTACTATGCCCAAGAGCTATGGCCTTGGGCAGTATTGAAAAGCTGTTATACATTTCCATACTTGAAATTATACTACCCAGATAGGATTTGTGAGATCTGTAGGATGGTTTGGGGATCAGTTCAGATTGGCAATTGAGGTGTGAGGGGCCTTGACAAACTGATTAGATTTGGGAGGAGATTAGGTTATGTGCTTAGACAGGACAGCACTGGGGACGCACCTACAGAGGCCATATGGGTGGACCTAAGGAACGGGAAATGGGCTTATATTATACACCACCCAATAATCCAAGAGAATTGGAGGTGCAAATCTGTCAGGAGATTGCAAACTATTGTAAGAAACAGAAAGTTGTGATAGTAGGAGATTTTAACTTTCCACATATTGAATGGGATTCTCATACTGTAAAAGGACTGGATAGCTTGGAGTTTGTCAAATGTGTACAAGAAAGTTTTCTAAATCAATACATAGAGGTACTGTTACGGAGTCCAGAGGATCCCAAACACTCGCAGCAGTAGGTTATGCACCACAACACAGGGTTATTTAAACAAAGTAGTTGTAATCATATTTGAACAAGAAAACAGAATTAAACTTTAACTTATTACTTAACCTACTGACTTAACCTACCTAACCCACTTAATCTCCCCTCTAATACTAAGCGCAGGTGTGTGTAATGTATATTTAAGATTAGAAAAGTTATTTGGATCACAGTCCAATCTCACTAGTTGCAGGCAATTCTTATACTGTGCACAGAAGTTAGCATTAATGATGTTCACTGACATGGAGGGAAAGGTTGTTTCCATGACACCAGGCTCTCTAATTCCTTTCTGTACTCTCTCACCTTTGTTTGCTTATTCAGCTATCGAGTCTGCCCCGCCATTCATGCATGAGCTGATCTATTCTCCCACTCAGCCCCAGTCCCCAGCCTTCTCCCCATAACCTAAGATCCCCTAGCTAATCAAGAATCTATCAAATCTGCCTTAAATATACCCAACAGCTTGACTTCCACAACACCTATGGCTATTAATTCCATAGATTCACCACACTCTGACAAGAGAAAATTCACTGAATCTCTGTTCTAAGTGAATGGCCTTAAATCCTGAAGATATGCCCTCTTGTCCTAGACACTTCAATCATTTAAAACAACCTTTCAACATCTACTCTGTCTGTCTTTCAACATTCAAAATATTTAAATGCAATTTTCCCCCTTATTCTCCTAAATTCCAACATGTACAGGCCAAGAGGTGTCAAACATTTCTCATGTGAAACCCTTTCCTTCACAGAATCATCTTTGTGAAGTTCCTCTAAATCCTCTCCAATATCAGCACACCCTTTCTTAAACAAGGAGGCCAAATCTGCTCACAATATTCCAAGTGAGGTATCATCATTGCCTTATAAATCCTCAACATCACATCCCTGCTCCGTATTCTATTCCTCGTGAAATGAATGCCAGCTCTTCTTCTTCACCAGTAAATAACCATGCAAGTTTACCTTCAAGCTATCCTGCACAAGGACTCCCAAATCCCTTTGCATCTGGGAATTTTCCACTTTCTCCCCATTTAGAAAATAGTGCATGACTGTACATTTTCCAACATTATATTTCATTTGCCACTTCTCTACCCATTCTTCTAATCTGTCTAAGTCCTCCTGCAACCTCCCTGTTTCCTCAACAATACCTCCTCTTCCACCTATCTTCGTATCATTTGAAAACTTGGCTACAAAGCCATTCATTCTATAAATCATAGATATTCATGATAAAAAGAAGCACCCCTAACAATGACTCCTGTGGAATGCCCCCAGGAAGAGCAGCCAAGTAGAATATGATCCCTGTATTCCGATTCTCTCTTCTAGCCTATCACTCAAAGCTCTACCCATGGTAATATGTTTCCTCTTATACCATGGGCTCTTATCTTATTAAGTAGCCTCATGTTTGGCACCATGTCAATGGCCTTTTGAAAATCCAAATTCTGTACTCCACATCCACTGCATCTCCTTTATTTAGCCCGCTTGTCACTTCTTAAAAGAATTGTAATAGGATTCTCAAGGAAGATTTTCCCTTAAGTAAAGCATGCTGGTTTTGGCCTATCTTGTCATGTCCCTTCAACTACTTTGTATCCTCATGCTTGACAATTGTCTCCAACATCTTCCCAACCATTGACGTCAGATTAACTGGTCTATAATTTAATTTCTGTTGCCTCCCTCTCTTCTTGTATAGTGGAATAACATTTGTGATTTTTCAAGTCCTCTGGATCTATGCCAGAATCTATTGATTCATGAAAGATCATTACCGGTGCCTCCACATCTCAACAGTTACTTCTTTCTTAACCTAAGGCCCTGCAGAGCATTCAGCTTTCTGAGACCCTTCTTTTTTTGTCCCGCTTTACTTCCCTGATATCCTTGGACATCCAGCATATTGCTTATGTCTTCCACAGTGAAGACTGATGGTAAGTACTTAAAGGCTTCACAGTTTCACAGATATTCAGGTTGTAGCTAATGATTACAATTTTAATATCTAAGTGTGATAGTACAGATCTATCACCAATGTACATAGTGTATATAGTTACTGTATCTAGACTGTGCTTACAGCGATTGGCTGAGAGCTAAGCCACACCTATTGTTTGGGCCTTAAAGGGTTGTGTCCCTAGCCAGGTCGGATCATTCCGGACTGGTCGGCCACCTGTGAAGAGCTCCGGTCTTTTGCTAATAAAAGCCTTGGTTTGGATCAACAAGTCTTTGGTTCTTTCGACGAGCTCTACAATTTTATTAGCAAAAGGAATTTTTTTTGAAAGGGATGGAGCGTTTAACTCGGCCAGAAAAACTTGATATCGACCCACAGTCAGCTACAGCCTTCAAAGCCTTTAAGTTCTGGCTGCTGAACTTTGAAAACTTCCTGAGATTCATTCAGGTAGAGGAGGATAACCAGCGTCTAACAGCATTGCTGTCTATGGTGTCCTTGAGAGTCTACGAGAACATCCAGGATGAGACCACTTACACCGCAGCCATAAAGGTACTGAAAGGACTGTATGATCAACCGGTGAACAGAGTTCATGCCCGGCTCATGCTTGCGTCGAGGAAACAACAGCCCGGCGAGTCCAGCAGGGCATATTTACAAGTACTAAAGGCATTGGGCAAGGACTGTAACTGTGTGGACAAAACTGCTGCCGAGATCACTAGCGACCTCGTCCGGGATGCCTATGTGGCCGGGCTCCGATCGAATGAAGTGAGGCTGCGTTTGCTCGAACAAGGGGTAGAAAAACTAGAGGACGTGGCCCGGATTGCAATCACAATGGAGGATGCAGCCTTAAAGTCCACCGAGCTCTCTAGGGACTGGACCCCTCGTTCTGATGTGAGTAAAGTGCCCTTCTACCCTACCCCTGACGGCCTGTCGGCTGCTGCTACCCTGCCCCGTGCGAACCCGAAATGTTATTTCTGCGGGAGGGACAAGCACAGCAGATCCCAGTGCCCAGCAAGAAAAGCCAGGTGCCAGAAGTGCCTTAAAAACGGCCACTTTGCTGCAGTCTGTAGGTCTAAAATGGCCGCCAGCAAACACAGTGCCTCGTGTGAAGCCCAACTGCCACTATCCCTTTCAAACTCTTCTTCCCCAGAGCTCTCGTCCAATGAGAGCGAGGGCTCCCCTGCACGGCAACGCCTGACGTCACGGAGACGCCGAACCCGGAAGGGGCAACCCACCGTCGCAACCATGGTGATGGCCTGCCTCTCGCCCCCGTGCGGAACACTTGACACTACCGCCGCCACAGCCACCCCCGGGGCCGACGCTACCGCCGCTGCTGCCACCGCCACGGACACCCCCGGGGCCGACGCTACCGCCGCTGCTGCCGCCGCCACAGCCACCCCCGGGGCCGACGCTATCGCCGCTGCTGCCGCCGCCGCCACAGACACCCCCGGGGCCGACGCTACCGCCGCTGCTGCCGCCGCCACGGACACCTCCGGGGCCGACGCTACAGCCGCTGCTGCCGCCGCCACGGACACCCCCGGGGCCAACGCTACCGCCGCTGCTGCTGCCGCCACAGACACCCCCGGGGCCGACGCTACCGCCGCCGCAGCCACCCCCGCGGCCAACCAGGTGCTCACCCTAGCGTCCATCGCTGACGACCGCCAGGGCCCGACCACCGATCACGAGCAACTACAAACCCCACTACTTACCATTCACCCGCTTCCCATTCGCTGTGGCCTGCCCAGACACCACTGCCACCTCAGTGATACAGGCCCTTCACAGTATTTTCACCATCTTCGGGTACCCCAATTCCATCCACAGTGATAGGGGGTCCTCATTCATGAGTGCAGAGCTGCAACAGTACCTTCTGGAGTGTGGCATTGCTTCAAGCAGGACCACGAGCTATAACCCACGCGGTAATGGCCATGTCGAGAGGGAGAATGCCACCATATGGAGAGCGGTTACACTGGCTCTCCGGTCTAAAGGTCTCCCCACCTCTCACTGGCAGGAGGTTCTCACTAGTGCCTTACACTCCATCCGCTCCCTCCTATGTACTGCAACAAATGCCACCCCCCACGAAAGGATGTTCCTTTTCCCGAGGAAATCCGAATCGGGAACCACTGTACCGGCATGGCTCACCGTCCCTGGCCCCGTCCTTTTGCGACGCCACGTCCGGCACTCAAAGAATGACCCCTTGGTCGACCGAGTGACTCTACTCCACGCGAACCCACATTACGCATACGTGGAGTTCCCAGACGGGCGGGAGGACACTGTTTCGGTGCGGGACCTAGCTCAGGACGCGGTAGACCCAGCAAACCCCCCAACTCCTTATGCTCCAGGCCCCGTGCCGCAACAGGAGGACCAACAGCACCCCAATGACTCGGGCCACCCTGCCGACAAAACGACTGGGGAATTGAGCGACGGAGCAGTCGCACCCGATGAGCCCGCTGGTGACACCACTCCAGCGACCCCAATCCCGGCACCACGGCGGTCACGCCGGATGGTCAGACCCCCTGACCGCTACAGTCCTTGACCTACCCCTTCCTTTTCATTCTCTCCCTCGTTTTTGTTTTTTTTTTTTCCCGGGTCAATTCTCCAAGAAGGGGTGAATGTGATAGTACAGATCTATCACCAATGTACATAGTGTATATAGTTACTGTATCTAGACTGTGCTTACAGCGATTGGCTGAGAGCTAAGCCACACCTATTGTTTGGGCCTTAAAGGGTTGTGTCCCTAGCCAGGTCGGATCATTCCGGACTGGTCGGCCACCTGTGAAGAGCTCCGGTCTTTTGCTAATAAAAGCCTTGGTTTGGATCAACAAGTCTTTGGTTCTTTCGACGAGCTCTACACTAAGTGATTTGAATTGAAAATCAAAAGTATTGCAGATGCTGTAAATCTGACACAGAGAATGCTGGGAACACTCAGATGGTCCAGCAGTATCTGTGGAAAGGGAAAATGAGTAAAGTTTCATGTCAAAAACTTTTGGTCAGGATAGCGTTCATTGTATATCTTACAAGTGAATGTTGCTTCGTACCAACATTTCTTTTCAATCCACTCAAGAAATCAATACATCGATTTAAGTTCAGTGATCAAAATTACAGGCAACATTACTGGTGTTATGAGCCCAGAGGACCCCAAAACCCAGTAGCAATAGAAATTCACCAAGGAATTTCTTAAACAAAAGTCACTTCTAATTATCTTTAAACATGAAAACAGGATCAAAGTCTAACTTATTACTATTAACATCCTAATTTTACCTCATTCTAATTCTAAATGCACGTGTATGTAATGTAATGTAAGAAAATTTCTTGGATTCACAGTCCAATCTCACTTCTCCCTCCTCCAAGTTCACTGGTATCAGGCAATTCTTATACTGTGCACAGAATTTAACATTTATAAATTTTCAACAGACTTTAGGGCTTGGGTTACCACCAAGGAAGGTTCTTGTTGGTTTTCAGAGAGAGATTTGTTGCTCGTTGGACACCCTCAACAGATTCCTTCCGATCAGCTAGCCAGAGTCCTGTCTTTCAGGTCACCACAGAGTTCCTTTTTGTTTCCCTTTTTTCAAGTGAAACATTATACAGCCAGCCATCTCCTCTTGTATGGACCACAAGGGCTTTGACTAGGCTGAACTAAGAACTCACAACCCTTCTTCAAAATGGGGTTTTTCCACAAGCTTGCCAGCTTGTCATGTTCCAGTTCCAGCTGCTGCTACTGAACTGTAGAAATGAATCTCTCTCTCTCTCTCTCTCTCTCTCTCTCTCTCTCTCTCTCAGAGAAAACCACATGACCCTCTTAGAATAGCAAACAGCACTGAGATTGCAGCTCTGGACCCAATCTTCTGAGTTTGTTCAGCTGTTGCTATCCAAAACAATAATCATTTACTCCACAGCATGTCCAATTAACACCTACTTGTGAAGTCCTTATAGGCATTTTTCAAAGTTTTTGCAAAGGCACTTGGAGCCTGAAATGTCTGGTTTGAGCAAAGCTCCAGCATTTTAAATGAGATCTGTTTTGCAGTGTCTGTATCTGTGTGTAACCTTACTACAAAACCCCACACTATTTATCTCCTTGTAAAACATATCTATATACAATATAAAATATAATTGAATTGCAACATGACTTCATTTCTCCTGGACTCCAGAGCCCTTGCATAAAGTCTTTTTTAATTGCTTGCTGCATCTGAAAACTTCTAGCACTTTGGTTCAATATATAATTTCATTTTATTTTAACAATCTCTTTGGATTTTGTTGAGGGATAAATATTGGGAAGGACTTTGTTCAACCTGTGTAGTGACAAGAGAAGTTGGGATTTTTGTTTAATGTTTTTGAATCAAGTCTGTAATAGATCTTATGCTTAACCCCTGCAGTTACTTTGCTGTTGATGGAAGCAATTGGCTCCAATTATACAGCTTTGTTATTTTCCTGCCATATAAATGATTGCTCATTTTTATTTTCACAGATGGAGAGAAATGGACACAATGGGAGATTTGTGGTGACACAATATTACTGATCAATATTGGAGCAAATCAGTTTTAAGATGCTCTTAGTCTCATTACAGTACAATTCTGATTATCCAAAATCGGATTCTCTGAAATCCTCATTTATCCGAATATTTTTGGAGCCCAACTGACCTCACAGGTTGAAAAAAAATTCACCCGAAATGAAATTGTCCTCATTTCAGGTAAATCCCTTCCCTCTCTCTTTCCATTTCTTCTTTACTTTCCCCTACTGACTTTTCTCTCCAACTCTCCCTCTCAAACTGTGTGCCACTGTCTCCCAGAAAGTGGTTGGAAGAACCCCTTGTCCCGGCATCATCAAGGAGAGCAGGCTCCTGGCAGCGGCAGGGATGTCAGGATCCCAGTAGCGTTGGGGGTGTCGAGCTCCCGGCAGCGACGAGGACATCGGTGGGGAGGTGTTGGTCAGCATTTTTTTAAATGCTTAAAAGCCTTCCCTTGTTATTTGTTGTTGTTTAAACACTGTTGTAAGTGATTTGCTGTTGCTACTGGGCTGTTTTTAAAAAAATGATCAGTTCTTCGAAAAAAACATTTAGAGTGCGGTTGGCCCAGACCAGACCATTTTGGATAATCGGAGTTGTATTGTATTTCCATATTCCCTCAAGCTATTGACCTATTCAACAAAATGTTTTCTCCTTCACATTTATTTGTCTTATTGTATGAAACAAAATTATACAAAATAAACAATAAGTAAGTGAACTTTTTGAAACCAAATATATTTAGATTTGTAGCTAAGTAAATATTAAAACTAGATATATTGGTCATTTCCCAAATCTTTTTGACAGCTTTATGCCAAATATGCATTCTGCTGCTACATCATTTTAGTAGCTCATTTGTAAAAGTAAAGCTGCACAGCAGGTAAACACAATAAACTCTGGTCTTGTGCAAACCAATCAATGGAAAATAGCACATTTTTTTCAGGTTGACAGTTTAATTGGTCTTAATAGGAGAGAGCAGAAAATTTTGAACAATGTCTTTGATTATTTCACATTCTTACCCCAAGGGAAAAAGTGCAGAATCTGAGAAAATGAGTTTATTTATCACTGGGCAAAATTTTGCCCCAGTGACATACACCAGCAGTTTTGTAGTGAATGTATCTACATTGAGAGACATGTTGGAGGCTACAGAACTGATGTATCCAAGTACAGATGCTCCAAAGTAAAAACACAATGCTGGAGAAACTCAGCAGGTCAAACAGTGTACTTTATAGAGTAAAGATAAAGATACATAACAAACATTTCTTTATCTTTATCTTTGGTCTATAAAGTATACTATTTGAGCTGCTGAGTTTCTCCAGCATTGTGTTTTTACTTCAACTACGGTGTGTGCAGACCTTCGTGTTTTACTACAAATGCACCAAACTTGCTTTCATCAGGAATAGGGTTAGGCAAAATAGCCTTTTGAACTTTCTGTGCATGGCTGGTACAATATTTGCCTCAACATCTTGCACTCTCCCTTTACCCCTAGTACTCAAATGTCTGTCAGCCGCACCTCCAAAGCTCTCTGAGGTAGAAAATTCATGACTCTCTGGGAGGAAAAAAACTCACCTTTTTTTCTCTGTCTTAAATGGTCAAGCTCTTTTCCTGATGCTCTCCCCCACCCCCACCTTATTTTGGATACTCCCACAAGAGGAAATATTCACCCAACATCCACCCTGTCAACACCCCTTAGGGTCTGCAAAGTTAAAAATAAGATCACCTCTCATTTATCTAGACTAATACATTTTGAGCCAGCTTGCTAAACCTCTCTTCACACATCATTGCTTCATCTCAGGAATCAACCCAGTGAAAATTCTGTTTACAGCTTTCACTGCCAGTACATTTTTACAAAAAATGTATGTAATTTTTCAGGTATCTTCTTATCAGTGATCTTTATATTGGACCCAAAACTTCCTCAACTTTATATTCTATATCCCTTGCAATAAAGGGTAAAATTCCATTAGCCTTCTGAACTACTTGCTGTAACTTCATTCTAACCCTTTATTGTTCATGTAACAAAAAACCCACATCCCTTTGTGTCCCAACATCTTAAATTTATATATTGTAGCACAATTAATAACTACAAGCCGACTCGAAGCGAGTGATTAAAAGCTTTAATATCCCGAAACGTCAGGCACATCTCTACATTCTACTGGCCCAGATCCGAGGCTGGTATGGAGGGAGAAGACTAGGGCTATCAGCCTTTATTGGGGAGGAGTTACAGGGTAGGAAGTTGGCCAGCTTATATAGTCAAATAAGGTCACACCTGCACTACCGTGTTCCACCACGTTCACCCCATTTTAGATAGAGTGCGGTTGGGTGAAGTGGGACAGCGTTCATCATTACCGGTCATGCAGTCTTTAATAGCTCTCAGATTCAGCCCATGGCTTTGTCCACCACTGTGATTGCCGCAGCACCAGTTGCATCATTATCGGCTCCTGCAGACGGTGACCTGTTTGGCAAGCTAAGTGTCCAGGGGCTGAACTGTGTTGGTCTTAACAGGTGCCAGAGGTTGTGGGGGTGTTGGGGGTTCAGTTCATTGTTGTAGGGGTTGTGTGAGCAGAGGCGTGAGGGGTAGTGGTGGTGGCTTCAAGTGGTCATTTGTCCGGACGATACGTGTGACCAGCTGGTCACTGATGAGGGGTTCTGGATCCACCTCTTCTGTCAGGGCCCCTGCTCGAGCCATGTACCAGATGGATACAGTGTCTTCCCACTGTACATGGGCGTTTTTGGAGTTCGCATGCAGGAGGTGCATTTCCTCAACCAGTAGGTCTGCTTTGTGGATCCTAACATGTCTGCAGAGTAGCACCAGTCCTAGGGTGGTCAGCCAGACTGGCAGCATGGTTCTCAATATCGACCACCGAGGGAAGGATAACAGTTTCACATGTGGTCTGGCATTTGTAGCAGTACAGAGTGAGGACCTGGTGGTGTGTAGTGCCTCCAGAAAGACCACTTATCACTGGAAGATAGGCTTCCCTTTTGACTTGAGGACCAAGAGGATTGCCCTCCAAATCGTGCCATTCTCTCTTTTTACCTGCCAGTTCCCACAGTGATTGTAGCTGGTGGTCCTGCTTGTGGCTATACCGTTGAACTGGAAATATTGGCACAATTCCTCATGAATGAATGAAAACCCCCGATCACTGTGAATGTAACTGGGGTATCCGAACAAAGTGAAGAGGTTGCGGAGGACTTTAATGACCGTGGGCATGGTCATATCTGGGCAGGGAATGGCGAATGGGAAGCATGAGTACTCGTGCATGATATTCAGGAAGTACACATTCTGATTTATGGAGGGAAGGGGGCCCTTGAAGTCCATACTGAGATGTTCAAAAGGGCGATCAGCTGAGCCTTTTCCAACCAGTAGAAGTGTTGTTTGCACTCTGCGCTGACTAAGTAGTTATGGGTCAGCACCCTGATCTCCTCTACTGAATAGGGGATGTTACAGGCCCTCAAAAAGTGGTAGAGCCTGGTGACCCTGGGGTGGCAGAGAGTATTATCGAAGGCTTGGAGGTGATCAACTTGCACCCTGGAGCAGGTTTCACAGGACAGGGCATTGGGTGGCTTATTGAATTTCCCAAGCCAGTACAAGATCTCATAATTGTAGGTGGACAGATCAATTCTCCATCTCGTGATCTTGTCATTTTTAATCTCTTTAGCCTGTTTCTCCTTCTCAATGGCCGAGTGCCTGAGCTTGGGGCCCTGGGGGGTCTAGGAAAAGAATGCCATGGGCCTGCCTGCTTAGTTCAGTGTGGTGGCCACGATGACATCAGAGGCATCACTTGGAAAGGGATGGATTCATCAATGGTATGTGTTTTCGCCTTGGCAATCTTATCCTTGATGCCCTCGAAGGTGTTATAGGCCTCTGCTGAAGTGGTAAATGTGGTGGTTTTCACCAGGAAGTGGGCCTTGTCCACATAATTGGGGACCCATTGGGCATAGTACAAGAAGAACCCCAGGTACCTTTTCAAGGCCTTGAGGTTTTGGGGCAGTGGGAATTCCAGAAGGGGGTCAGGGATAATGATGCCATCCTCCACAATGTACCCCAGTATTGCCAGACATGAGGTGCGGAACACACAATTTTTCTGGTTGTTTGTTAAGTTCAGAGCTTTAGCGGTGGCAAGGAATTTCTTCAGGTTTGCGTCATATTCCTCCTGGTTATGGCTGCAGATAGATACGTGGCCTTTAATTTATAGTTATCCACCATGCGTCCATCTCCTTTTGGAACACAGACATGCATAAGGCCAAATGGGACCTACAGAAAATGGTAGATGTGGCCATTTGCCTCAATTGGCGTGTATGGACGGTCCTCTGGATGGATCGGGATCTGGTAATGCTTTGATTTGAGATCAATGATGGAGAAGACCTGGTAATGGGTGATCTCATTCACCATGTCGCTATGCAGGGGAGGGGGGTGGGTAAGCATCCAATAAGGTGATCCTGTTAATGGTCTGGCTGTAATCTATGACAATTCGGTGCTTCTTCTCACTCATAATCACCACATGTGCCCTCTAGGGGCTGTTAGAGGTTCTATGAAGCCCTCTGCTAGCAGTTAGCCTACTTCTGGTTTTATAAGCTCTCTGTCCCCGGGAATGCATCGCTTACTTTTCATGGCGACCGGTGTTACACATGGATGAAGGAAAAGGTTCTTTACATTAAAGTTGTTATAAACAGCACGAGGCATGCCATGAGGCTGCAAGCCTCCATACAGATCCGCTTACTGGAGTCCCCTGCTCTGTGTCAGCCCCTGGTGGCACCCAAGTCTAAACAAACGGTAAGGCATTGCTAGTTGCTTTGCAACCATGATCATTATCATTACATCTCCCTTTCTTAAAACAAAAGTAGCTTACTTTTAACTAACATGTTTTCTTTGTTAAACTCTGCAATTTTAACTTTAACACCAAGAACTTCCATTTTCATTATTATCAATACTGTTAGCATTTTTTTAACTTGTTTTGTCTGTTCACATTTACAAACACTAAAACTTGAAAAATGAATAAGATATCACTACTTCACTCTATAACAGGAGTCTTTAAATTTGCTCAGTGAGTCTCTTAGGAGGATTCATGTGTCTTGACAATCTCCTGATTGATTCGCCTTGAATCTGAGTTGTTGCCTCAGACGATATCTTCTCAGAGGTGCATTCAGGTTGTTCAACAGTATCCATCTTTCCATCTATCGTGGCCAGTCCAATTTGAAGATCTCGACGATTTCTTTACAGAACAGCAACTTCATCTGTCTGAATTGGTGTATGATCTTGGTTGGACTTCACTAAGGACAGTTCCCTTCTGAGTCCATAAGTTTGCTTTGTCTTTTAGCCTTACTTTGTCACCAGTGTAGAGTTCCAGTAGGTTTTTTGTTCCTCTGTCAAATAAATACTTTTGCTTTTATTTTTGTTGTTCTTTGAACTTCCTCACTTTCTCCCCCTCTTTTATTTTTAGGAGGTTCTCCTGAATGGGTAGACATCCTATAAGGAGTTGTGCTGGTGACATACCATACTCAGTGTGGTGGTACACCACCGGCCTACTGCAGGGGGCATCCTCTATACCTCCAGGAGAGTATGGGGGACAGGACAACACCTGGCCAGCTGTCAATCAGCCGACCTGAATGGATCAAGCCCTACCCGGCTGGATGTCAATCACCCTCCGGGATATAAGCCTGAGCCGGCCCTCGGAAGACTCACTCCCAGTTTACAGCAGTACAGCCGGCCCTGCTCTGTGGATGTCTTTGTCGATTAAAGCCTGTTGTACAGTCTCTTTGGTTTTGTGTGTTTGCGTCTGTCTAACAGCGCACCACACTTGGGCAGTGTTGTGCAATATACTAGCATGCTCTGGATGAAGTCTGTTCCACTGTCTTTTTCCTTGTTCATCAGTCTTTTCACTGTCTGTACTGATTTTTCAACTAGACAATTGGACTGTGGAAAATGAGGACTTGACGTAGTGTGTACAAAGTCACATTCTTTGGACAACTGTTGGAACTTTAAATTGCAAAACTGGGGTCCATCCTCTGTGAAGACCTCTCTTGCCATGCCATGTCTGGAGAATATGGCTTTCATACCTGTTATTGCAGCATCTCCAGTGGTGGTTTTCAGCTTACACACCTCTGGATACAGGGAGTAATATTCTGTGACTACAAGATAGTCCTTCCTTTGACATTCGAATAGGTCAGAGTCTACCTTCTGGTAAGGTACGTATGGGCTGGGTGTGGCTTTAGTGGTTCTGCAGGAATGCTTGGTTGATATTTCCTGCATATTGCACAGTTTGACACGTCATTTGTAATATAATTGTTGATTCTTTGCCAATACATCACCTCTCGTGCACTTTTCTTACAATTTTCGATTCCAAGATGTCCTCCATGGATCCTTTTTAGCATCTCTTTTCTCAGACTCTTTGGGATAAGGACTTCTTTTGTAGATGATGTCTTCAACCACTAATAGTTCCACCCTGCAGTTTCAGTACTTGTAAATGTCAGGTAAGCAGTCCTGCTTCATGTTGGGTTATCCATCCAAGATGATTTTTTCTCAGTTGTTTCAGTGTTTAATTTTTATTTGTCTCTGACTTTGAGCTCCATTTTTGCATTGGATATGGTCAGTGCACTTGTGATCATATCCATGAAGGCCTTCACATCCTCATCCATCTTGATGTTTGCGGGCTCTCTCGTGTCATCAGCTCTAGACAACGTGTCTGCTGTGTACATTAGCTTACCCGCAGTGTTCGCCACATTCAGTGTATAGTGTTGCAGCCTAATCATCATTCTTTGTATTCTCAGTGGACATTCATTTAATGGCTTTTGGAACAATGCAGTCAAAAGCTTATTGTCAGTCTCTACACTGATTGCTTGTCCTGAGACAAACTGATGAAATCTTTCACAGGCGTATGTGATGCTGAGCAGCTCCTTTTCAATTTGAGTGTATCGTGTCTCTGCATCTGTCATTGACCGTGATGCATGCACAAAGGGTTGCCAATCATCATATTTTTGCAGAAGAACTGCACCGAGCCCCCTATGTGATGCATCTGATGATATCTTGATGGGTCTCACTGGGTCGTAAAACCTCAGAACTTGTTCCTCTGTGAGCAGTTTCTTTAGTTCCCTCCATGACTTTTCATGGTCATGATCCCACTCCCATTCAATGTTCTTTTCTGTTAGTCTCTCAATGGAGCATCTTTTCTGAGAGGTTGGATATAAATTTACCAATGGCAGACACCTTTCTGGGATCTGATCTGATGCCCTCACTGCCAATAATATCTCTTACAAATGTTAGTTCTGTGACCCCGAGCTGCCAATTCTCTCTATTCAGCTTCAGCTTTGCTTTCCATGTTGCTTCCAGCACTTTCCTTAGTCTCTCATCATGCTCCATTCTCATGGTTCTCCATATTATGATGTCATCTATTGAGGTATCAACTCCGTCCAGGTGCTCATAGACAATATGGATAGTTTTGTGATACACTTCAGGAGCTGAAGCAATTCCAAATGGTCACCTTAGGAATCTGTATCTGCCAAATGGACTATTGAACATGTACTGTCTTGAACTTACTTCATCCAATTTTAACTGCCAAAATCCTGATGATGCATCTAACTTGCTGAAAAACTGCATTTGCAAACTGTGACATGATTTCTTCACATGTTGGAAACTGAAAGTGTTCTCTTTTTATTGGCTCTGTTTAGATCTCTTTTGATCCAGGCAAATTCTAAGCTTTCCATTCTTTTTATCCACAACAACGAGTGAACTCACCCGTTCCATTGGCTCATCTATCTTCTGAATCACGTTCAGGCTTTCCATCCTGTCCAATTCTGCTTTTAGTTGCTTTCAAAGTGCAAATGGAACTTTTCTGCATGGATGTATTATCGGTGGCTCATGCTTATCCACTCTGAATCATGTGTTCTTCTGGAAGGCAGCCTAGACCCTGAAATAGGTCATTGTACTCTTTCATGAGTTCATCATAGACTGTCTCTCCTTTGCTTTTCACAATGAGGACTCTTTTTAGCAGTTTCAGTTTCTCACAGGCTGTTAAACCTAGTATGGCCTGTAAATCCTTTGCTACCATAATGAATGCTAGCATATGCTGTTTGTCCTTGTGTTTCACTTTGACCATGCATTCTCCTTGCACTGGTATATCAGTACCTGAATATCCTGTCACCTTCACTTTTGTTGCATACATCTTTGGTCTTGGTCTAATCTTCTTAAAATTAGTCTCTGATATTACATTAATTTGTGCTCCAGTATCCAATTTAAGGGAAATATATATATCATTCACTTTTAATCTCAGCATCCAGTCTCTGTTTTCTTTCTTATTTTCAGTCACAATGTCTACAAAGATCTCCTCTATCTCCCTTTCGTCTACTGCATGAACCTTGCTTTGTTGCACTTGGTTCTTAGAGCAAAAGGCATTATGATTGCTTTTGTTGCACATATAGCATCTTTTACCATATGCTGGACACTTTTTTGGTAGGTGTTGTATACCCACATGGACGACATGGCTTTTGATTGTCCCTTTCAATTCTGTTCTTTCCCTTTTTGCACTCTTTTTGTTAAAATGTTTGTCTGTTCTTGCTCACTGCATTCATATTGCAGCTAGTTTCACTGAACAGCTCTTATGCCTGTGTTTTTACAGTTTCTGTAGCCCTAAAGTCTGCTGTGGCTTTTTCCAGGCCTAGAATTTGCTCTATTAGCAGTCTTTCCCTGAGACTATTATCTGGAATACCACACACAAGTCTGTCTTTTATCAGCGAGTCAGTCAGTCCCCCGAATTCACACATTTTGCTGCTGTTTCTCAATTCAGTCACATACGGATCAATACTTTCTTCCATTTTCTGTACACGTGAAAAATCTGTGCCTCTCAAATGTCACATTATCTTTAGGTATGCAGTATGCCTCAAACTGTTCCATTATTTTTTCCAGTTTCATTTTCTCTCCTTCAGCAGCAAATGTGAAGTTATTATACACCTCCAGGGCTTCATCACCCACAATATGTAAGAAAACTGATGCTTCCACTTTATCACTTTTCTCATCAGCACCGACTGATGCTATTTAAATCTGTTCCAATGTATAGCCACGTTACCTATTAGCTTAAGTTTTGCTGGTGGATATAATCCTTCCATTTTTCATTGTTTTAGCTTCTCTTCACAGATCAATTGCTGATTTTCGATTTTACCTTTTAAAGTATTTCATTTTAATTTCCTTCATCTCACTTCTGACATCATGTTTCATCTTGTATTCGTATGTTTGAGTTTCAAAGAAATCACATGGATGAAGGAAAAGGTTCTTTACTTTAAAGTTGAAATAATCAGCACTTGAGGCATGCCATGAGGCTACCAGTCTCCAATAAAGATCCGCATACTTCAGTGCCCTGTTCTGTGTCTGCCCGTGGTGGCAGCCAAATGTAATCAAACAGTAAGGCATTGCTAGTTGCATTGCAACCTCGATCACTATCATTACAACTGGTTTGCAGTCAGCGTGAGGTTCTGGAACAGGGGGAGCAGAGAGACCAGAGTGTGCCAGACCACACATCAGGTGCCCAAAATGGAATTGCAGTGTCTAATTGGCTGCATTTGGAGAGGTGGCGGACCATCTACGAATTGATTGTTTCTGACCGTGAGGGGAGAATTCGGCCCTTCAAAGTACATCAGTACACTGTAGCAGATTATAGATATGTTTTTGCAAGATAAATTGGGGCAGATTTTTTTAGTGTAGGTCACATAGAAACACTTTAAAACAGATCTTATTTAAAATACTGGAGCTCTGCTCAGGCTAGACAGGCCTGCTCCAAGAGCCTTTGCAAAAGTTTTGGACAGTGCCCAAGAGACTTCACTAATGAATTGTTGTCTACAAAAAGGCAATAGATGGAAGAACTCATTGGAGCCGCAGGCTTTCTGGAGTGGAACCTGCTGATCTAAAAGGGTCATGTGGTTTTGCAAGCAGAGAGAGGAAAAAGACATGCTTTTTCTCTGAGTGAGAGAAATAAGGGAGAATTTAGTTCTGCAGTTTTACAGTCAGCAGCAGCAGCTGGGACTGGAACAGGACAAGCTGGCAAACTTGTGGAAAAACCCCATTTGGAAGATGGGTTGTGAGTGCTTAGTTCAGCCTGGTCAAAGCCCTTGTGGTTCTTGCAAGAGGAGAGGACTGGTTGTCTAATATTTCACTTGAAATAACGAAAAGGAACTCTGTGGTGTCCTGAAGAAAAGATGTAATCATCTAGAGAATCCTGATGGGTCATGTTTCTTTGGTAAGACACTGAAGTGGCTGGTTACATGGAATCAGTTGTGGGTGTCCAGTGAACAACAAATCTCTCTCTGAAAACCGACAAGAACCTTCCTGAGTGGTAACCATTTACCTCTCAAGCACCAAAGCCTGGTGAACTTCATAAATGTTAAATTCTGTGCACAGTATAAGAATTGCCTGCAACCAGTGTACTTGGGGGAATGAGGTGAGATTGGCCTGTGAATCAAAGAATTTTTCAATTTTTCTGAACTTACTTACACATTACATACACCTGCATTTAGAATTAGAAGGGGGTTAAGTTAGGTTAGGTTATAGTGATGTTAATGTGTGATTCTGTTTTCATATTTAAAGATAATTAAAAGCAACTTTTGTTGAAGTTACCATTTGTTTTGGTGAATATCTATTGTTGTTGGGTTTTGGGGTCCTCTGGGCTCGTAACAACGCTCTTAAGCCAGCACTGGAAATCCAAGCCCAGAATGGACTGGCCAGCAGAGATGGGGCATCATAAACAATCTGAAGTTTAGATACTTCGTGCCCATCATGGCTAGGATTACTGTGCAACACCCATGGATTTCTGTGGAGTGGGATTTGTACACTAGAACTACTTTACACTTTGTAGGGGACACTTGAAGGGAATAGCGTTGGATCATTCATGGGTATATAAAACTTTCAGTGCTCCCTGTGTTGAATAGGCAGCCCGTAGTGTGATTATTTACCTCAATGTCCATCATGGAGCACGTCAGTTGGTGTGGCCTGTTCTAGTCCAGCACGATGGAGGCCAGAGTTAGCTCATTATTAGAATCGTTACTGCTGAGGCATTGAGATGGCTGCCCCGAAGATGGCTACCCTGGAGGTCCCAAAGAGGACCGCCCGCACGGTGGAGTCTGGTAGAGATGGGATGTGATGTCATCCCGTGTCATCTTCCTCCTCTTCCTGCTGTTTGGTTCTTAGCTGCTGGAAGTGATGCCAGAATTGGGTCGATCCAAGATGGCAACGTGGGTCGTGATTCGCACGCAGTGCTGCTGGAGGGAGTTTTAGAATATCGTACCTTGACGTAGCTCCCTTTCCTCTTGCAGTTCGAGCAGTTTGCACTACAGGCCAGGCAGTACTTCCTCAGGTGCTTGATCTGGATGCAGTAGTTGCATCTCATGTGCTCAGCGGCATCAGCAGTCATCAGGGTCTCCAGGACAAAAGATGGCAGCATCTGTGCTCCCCATCTGGTGGTCACGTGGCTCACAGATTAGACCTCCGAGTTCTTCAGTGCTGTCTCAAGCGATCGAGCCAGCTGAATGACTTCCTGTAGGGTCTGATTGCCCTTTTCCAGGAGTCGCTCGTGGATGTAGTTTGAGCAGAAGCCGGCCACTAGCCCATGGCGGATGAGCTCCTCTTGATAGACTGCCAATGTCACATCTACGCACCTACAGGCTCATCCCATCTCCCTCATGGCCCTCACAAAGTCATCGATGGACTCACCAGGGGCCTGGTGTCGAGTGATCAGCAGGTAACGTGCATACATAGAGTTCATGGGAGCACCATATTGCTGCCACAGCAGGGCCTTTGTGTCATTGTACTTTTTGCACTCCCATATTATTTGGTAAGCTCAGTGGCCCACCGATGAAAGGAGCAGATCATATTTTTCTACATCTGCAGCGATCTCATTGCACCTCATGTTGGCTTTTAAGCAGTGCAGCCACATATCAAATTTGACGGAGGCCTCTGAATCCCTGGGGTCAGTCTCCAGCTTCTCCACTCGGATTGACTTGTCCATGGCAAGTAATCAAGATATTAAATTGTATCACGATCAATAACCATAGACAGGCTTGAAGCGAGTGATTAAAAGCTTTAATATCCTGAAACATTAGGCATGTTTCTACAAGGTGCTGGCCTGGAACCAAGGCTGGTGTGGAGGGAGGAGACTAGAGCTATCAGCCTTGAATGCGAATTTTTGGGGAGGAGTTACAGGGTCAGAGGCTGTCCAGCCTGTACAGTCAAATAAGGTCAATATATATAAAATTTAGACATACAGGCCCTTTCAGCCCACAAGCCTATGCCACCCAATTACACCCAATTGACCTACAACCCCCAGTATGTTTTGAATGTGGGAAGAAACAAGAACCCCCAGGGAAAACACGCACAGACACAGAGAGAATATACAAACTCTTTACAGACAGTGTGGGATTCGAAACCCAGGTCCCAATCTCTGGCACTGTAAGAGCATTGGGCTAAATGTGCTGCCCCACTTCATTTAAATGATAATAATTTTTTTAAATTTTCCCCTTTAAAATAGGGTTATGATCATATAACAATGTGAGGAAAGCAAATAATGCTACCCCTTCCAATTTAGGTATTGAATGGGCAAATTTTTTTGTGGTCCATGCAGAGCATCATTACTATATCATTGTTTGCTGTATCATAGGACCGTAGAATACAACTGCACATATACAGGCCCTTTCGGGCATCTAGTCCATGCCAAACTATTGTTCTACCTCATCCTATTGACCTGAACCCAGTCCATAGCCCTTCATAATTCTCCCATTCATGTACCTATCTAAATTTCTGTTAAATGTTAAGTGCACCCACCACTTGCACACTCTCAACAACCTGAAAGAAGTTCCCTTAATGTCTCCCTTAAACATGGCAAAGATAGATAACCTCCCTACCTTCTTATTTTGCATAAAACACAGCCTTATTTTTGCTCATATTTTGATGAAGGGCTCAGGTTTGAAACGTCAGTTATGTGCTTTTGCCATAAACTGCTGAGATTCTCCATTACTTTTGTGGACACAATATTCCAAATTTGGCCTCACCAATATCTTCTACAACTTCAACATAACTTCTGTATGCAATACTTTGATATATGAAGGCCCATGTGCCGAATGTTCTCTTTATGACCCTATTTACCTTTGATGCTATTTTCAAAGAGTTATTAATCTCTATTCCCAGATTCCTCTGCTCTACTGGACTCACAATGTCCTACTATTTACAATACAAGTACTACCCTGATTTGTCCTCCCAAAGTGCAAAACCTCACCCTTGTCTCTATTAAATTCCATCTGCCATTTTGAAGCCCATTTTTCCAGCTGGTCCAGATCCTCCTGAAAGCTTTGAAAGCCTTCTTCACTGTCTTCTACATACCCAATCTTAGTGTTATCTGTATACTTATTGATCCAATTTACTACACTATCATCCAGATCATTGATATAGGTAACAAAACTGCATACATGTTACTGAGGAGAATGTCCACAAAGTTACCCTGTACTGACTGCCTTTTCTCTTTCCCTCTTCTGACAGTCACCCAGCTACCTGCCTTCTACTTCCTAGGTACGACTGGCTGCCTGTAACCCCTGTCTGTCACCTCCTCAGCTTCCCGAATAATCTGGTTCATCCTGTTCCAGCTCCCATTTTCCTAGTGGTCTGTAAGATGATGCAGCCGGATGTACTTCCAGTGGGTGGAGTCATTTGAGACATTTGTAGTGTCACTGATTTCTTTGATCCTACAAGAAGAGTCTACCATTGCCCTAATTGCAATTCCCACTTCTCTTGAGTATAAGAGGAAAAGCCTTACCTGTCCTCATCTTACCCATATTGGACCAAAGCCTTGGTACAGCTGTACCCGAATATCTTACCTGTTTTTACCTGTGCCTTCTTACTGAAGCCTCCATGCTAAAGAGCTGCTTTCACTGTCAAACCTGTGCCACTCCCTTCACCTTGATTCACCGAAGCATCTCGAGTCATATCTTATGGAAAGGTGTTGGAGATTTCAATGTTTTGTCCAATTGTTCTGGGAATCCATGAGATAAAGAGCTTCTCAATCAAAACTAAATGGCAAGGATCATCTATATTCAATTTTAACAGTTTATTTTTGTTTGTATAATGATGAGAAATAATGCAAATGTAAAATTCAAGCATTGGCCCTCTATATTTCCTTAATATAATTGAATGCGAACTCACTGGATTCAGTCAATTTAGAAATTAACAGTCATTGTAATGATGTAAATTAAATTTGTTATCCAGTTCATTTTTCCAGTATATAAAATGTTTAAATTTTAACCACCACAAATTAAAAATGTTAACAACATTGCTGATTTTGGGAGTGAAGTCATATATTTTTTAATTAGTTTAGTATGAGATAAAGGAAAGAAAAGTTGAAAGAAGCAGTGTTGCTGAAGAGATTTGAGGCCCAGTTGGAAATACCCTTTGATAGTGAGACAGGAGATAGAATTGTTTTTTTTTGGATTCCTCAATTAATTAATGGATACAGGTTAATACTACTATCCTTTCAGTGTGGTTTTTTAACTGGAATTTATGAAATGGCTATTTCAGCTGGTTTATATGACATTACATGTGAAGGAATAGCTGAAGGAGGACTGAAAAGGGATTTGGAGATGAAGCAGAGATTTGCAAGCGAAGCAGTGCTCTGATCAGAAGTTTAGTAAAGCCATTGAAGAGGTTATAATGAAAAAGTTGTATCCACAACAGTGCATCATAAAACAAGCTGCATTAATAGCTAAAGAGATCATAGTTGAGATTCTGACACCGAAAGGATGTGCATCAAAGAAATAAAGAGGACAACAATATCCTCAGTGATTGAGAGTAAATATTTTGTAAAGGGCTTTCAGATAAAATGGATTTAGTTGTTCAAGAAATTAGATGTTTTGGTCTGAAGGTCTAATGAAAGGATGAGTGGTGTTAAAAGCTTGAGCGAACTACTCTCAGTGTTGTCGATCTTCACTGAACACTTTAATGATGACCTGGGCCTTGATATTTTCAGTTTTGTTTACTCCTTACTATCTGGCACATCCTATAAAGATCTGGTTCCAAGTGTTGCTGCTCTTACAAATCACTCAGATACACAGATACAGTCCAAGGTGTTTACAAAATAAGCACTGGCTGCTTTGCGGCCCTCTTTATTTCTTGATACACAGCCTCTGTGTCTTAAACTCATCAAATAATCTCTTAAACCATAAATCCTGTTTGGGTTACAATCTATGCATATTTCATGCCTTTTTAAAAATAGAATTGAAAAAAAAATGCACACAATGCCAAAGGAAAATGGCTGCAGCAGAGATGTTAAAGAAATCAGGAGGCCATGAATGAAAGGCTGGAACATTTCATGCATCTCAGTTTCACTTGAGGTGCAAAGGTTTACACCACAGAAGCAAGTCTTCAGACAATATACATCACTTCACGTGGTGAAGGTTCTAGAAAACAGTTAAGTACACTGTAAATTAAGATCGTAATGCTGAAAATGTATGTTCTAATATAGTTCAGTTAAGCTATTCCAGTAAATAAATAAAAATATATAATTAATTTAATTTAATGTAGGTTTGTGACAGACTAAATTTTTTTTGTTGTATACATGTGGGTACATTGAACTTAATCCATAACTTGAGGGCTGATCATTGTTATAGCAAGTGTCTACATATGGGTCTGGCTTCAATCTGAATTTCAACAATGCAAATTTTTGTTTTTCCGGAGGTTAAAAAAAAACCTACCAAATCCAATAAAAGTCAACCAAACATACCTTATAGGCCACTTCTAGTTTCAAGAAGTTTCCAACGGTTATCGGGTTTGTGAACCTTTAAGACCTACTCAAACCATAACACTAATCCAGGAACACCAAAGATCTATTTACACGATTGCAACTTCGTATTTTTTGCACTGAGTGCAACTGCAAATATTTATTTGTGCTTTTATAGTTTATGTATTTTTTCCTGTTGTGTGGTAATTTAATTTAGACTTGTTTGATAGTGTATTTTATGTACCTACCTAGCATGAATTTCAATGCATCTATAGATTAGAAATGAACAGAACAGGCCCTTCAGTCCATGATGTTGGGCCAGTTTTGAGATGATCAAATCAGCCTAGTAAGGATGAGGATTGTAAGATATATCCTGCATGTGCTGTAACAAGGTCTTTGTCTAAGAAAATGATGAGAGCAGAGGAAGATCCAGTTGATAGAGACTTGCCCAGTACTTCTGAAATAGTCTTGAAAGAGCAGGTTAATTGTGAGAGTAAAGATTTTTCTTTGTCAAGGAAAGAGTTAATTCAGCAACAGGACAGATACAGATCTTGTTGACTTGAGGGAAAAAGCAGTAAGTGAACAGGAGATTAAAGAAATGGCTTGTGGATATTACTTGAAGGGTGAATTGTTAATGAAACCTTATTTAGAGTATAAGGGTAGTGGAGAACAATCTGTATCAGAGGTGTTAGTTGTTTACAGGGTTGAGGAAGTCATGGATCATAAGATTATGGAAACAGAATCTTGTGAGGGTAAACCTTAAAGAAACCATGGTTCCTGTGCACCTGTCTAACTCAGCAATTTTGGAAAAGTTAGGCCATCTTAAGTCACAAGAACAGATGCAGTTGAAAGAATTAATTTTGAAATATACAAATTTGTTTCCTGATGTGCTAAAAAGGACGTCAGTGATTTATCATGATGTGGATGTGGGAGAGACAAGTCCCATAAAACAAAACCCATACAGAATAAACATTCAGAAGAGTTAAATCATGGATCAGCAGGTGGAATGTATGTTTTAAAACGATATTATTGGACCTTAAAACTCAGACTGGAGTTCTCCTTGTGTTCTGGTACCTAAGCCAGATGGAACTGTTAGGTTCTGTACAGATTACAAGAAGATTAATCCAGTAACTAAAACAGATGCTTATCCTATTCTGAGAATAAATAATTGTATTGATAAAATTGTGAAAGCTAAATTTCTTACTAAAGTGGATTTGTTGAAGGGTTTCTGGTGTATGCCTCCAACTGAGAGAGGAAAGAATATTTTAACTTTTGTAATTCCTTCTGGTTTATATGAGCATAATGTGTTACATTTTGGCATGAAAAATGCCCCTGCAATATTCCAAAGGTTGATTAATTCAGTAATCCAAGTAACATACAGATGCTTATATTGATGACTTGGACACAAAAAAGTGACACATGGGAAGAACATCTAAAGCAATTGGACAAATTGTTTGCAAGATTATCCAAAGCAAATTTAACTGTTAATTTAGCAAAAAGTGAATTTAGCAAAGTTTCACCTATTCAAGCCATGAGAAGGTTTTTAGGAATGGCAGGATATTATAGGAAATCTTGCAGAAATGTTGCTGAAGTTGCTCTTCCTTTAACCAATTTTTGAAGAAAGGGGAGAAAATTGTGTGGACAAAAGTTTGTCAGAGACCTTTATAAAATTTAAAGGAGATGCTGTGCCATGATCCTGTTTTAAAATCTCCTGATTTTGACAGACCATTTTTTTTTAGTAGTGGATGCCTGTGAGGGGGATGCAGGTACAGTTTTGTTACAAAAACATAATGAAATGTTGCCTACTTTTCAAAAAAAATTAAATGTTCATCAAAGGAACTATTCCATTATTGAGAAAGAACTCTATAATACTGGCTCTGCGGAATTTTGATATATATCTTGGTATCTGGTACCTCTCATGAACAAATTGTGATATTTACTGACCACAATCCTCTGACGTTTTGGAATAAAATAAAGAATAAAAACAGAAGATTTAATATTGGTTTAATATTGCAAGAATATAATCTGCAAATGAAATCATATCAGAGGTACAAATAATGAGATAGCAGATTGTTTGTTAAGATGTTAAAAATGATCATGTATAGAAATATATACTCTCAACATTGGATTACATTGTTATAACATGTTATATATTGTGTATTGTTTTCACTAGTGATTGTAAAGTCAATTTATTTATAACTGAATTTTAACTCAAAAGTTAAAATTCCTTTGCAGGGGGAAACTGAAAGATTATGTTATATTTTATATTATGTATAGATATGTTTCAAGGGATATAAAGAGTGGCAGGATTTTTAGTTTACATCACATACAGATACAAACACTTCAAAACTGATCTCATTTAAAATGCCAGAGTTCTGCTCAAACTAGACAGTCTCGGCTCCAAATGCCTTTGCAAAATCTTTGAGGAATGCCTATAGAGACTTCAAAAGAAGGTGTTAATTGGACATGCTGTGGAGTAATGGATTTTTGTTTTGGAAAGTAACAGATGAACGAACTCAGAAGATTAGATCCAGCGCTGCAGTCTGTCTGAGTGCAGAGTGCTGTTCTAAGGGGGTCATGTGGTTTTCTCTGAGTGAGAGAGAGAGAGAGGATTCAGTTCTACAGTTGGGCAGCAGCAGCTGGGACTGGAACATGATAAGCTGGCAAGCTTGTGGAAAAACCCCATTTTGAAGACAGGTTGTGAGTTCTTAGTTCAGCCTGGTCAAAGCCCTAGTGGTCCATACAAGAGGAGAAGACTGGCTGTATAATGTTTCATTTGAAATAATGGAAACAAAAAGGAACTCTGTGGTGATCTGAAAGAAAGATGAAACCACCTGGAAAACCCTGATGGGGCAAGTTTCTTCGGCAAGACACTGAAGTGGCTGATTGGAAGGAATCAGTTTTGGGTGTCCAACAAGCAACAAATCTCTCTCTGAAAACTGACAAGAACCTTCCTGAGCAGAAACCATTGACCTTTCAAGCATCAAAACCTAGTGAAATTCATATAGGTTAAATTCTGTGCACAGTATAAGAATTGCCTGCAACCAGTGAACTTGGAGGAGTGAGAAATGAGATTGGACTGTGAATTAAAGGACTTTTCTGAACTTATACAAACATTACATCTATGCACACAGAATTAGAAGGGGGTTGTTAATAGTGATAAGTTAAAATTTGATCCTGTTTTCATGTTTAAAGAAAATTAAAAGTAACTTTTATTTAAGTAAAATTTGTCATGGTGAATTTCTATTGCTACTGGGTTTTGGGGTCCTCTGGGGTCATAACGGTACTTTCAGCCTCCTATATAGTGGTAAGAGAGTCCATTAATCCAACTGATTTTAGAGAAATATTCCATTAATCTCACACATTTTTGACTTGACTACCCACCCGCCACCCAGTGCCAGGTCGGAATCCCTGCAGTTTGAAATCAATTGGATATTTTTCATTTCAATTGTTTCTTCAGTTCTGTTTACTATTTTTACATTGCCATCTTATTGTTTATTTTCTATTGGCAGCAACAACTGAATAGAAAATCTTCCACATTGTAGACTTTGCACAGTGTAATCAGTAGCTCCTCCAATCCTTGAATAGATCCCCCACCGCAGGATCATTTTAAAATTCAGGATGGCTTAGAAATTGGCAAGGCAAATACTCCCTATCTCGCCTTCAATTCAGGCATTGTGAAGTCTGGTTATAAATCATTTTGAGAACTAATTTCTTTCTTCTAATTCCTGTGAGTATTAAGAGTATTAGAATTAATCTTACTCAAACATCTAGAATTTATAGGTGCAGCTGCAGACATCAGTTTTCACTTTTTTAATAAAAATTGTATCATGCGCTTTTCCAATTTCCTGCTGTGCTATTTTTTCTCATTTGAAATGTTTGACATTCGCTAACCAGAGAGGTTTGTCCCAACATTCAGATTTATCTGCACTTTTCCTCCATCTTTTAATATATATCAGCTGCTTGAGGCAATTGCAAGAGGATATATTTCTCTTTAATTTGGCACTTGTTATAAAGGGTTTAAAAAGAGAAGATAGTGCAATTGTGCTGGAGTACCAACAGTCAAACCAACAAGTTCTGCATTATTTAATGACTGATTCATCAAGTAATGATTAACCATAAGAATTTCCATACAGAGGGTACATGTTTTACAGACCTTGGTGTGGATTGATCTCTGGAAGGGACCATAATATACCTTGAAATGAGAGTTAAACAAAATAAAAAATATGCAGTTGCTCAGATCGAGGGCAATATACAAAATTACTGGACAAACATAGAAGGTTATCTATCATCCAAAGGAACTAAAAGGCTATCAACATTTCGGACCCAAGACCTTTGTCAGGATTTGTGTATTCCCTTGAAATTGAATCCAATTATACATGAATTGTTTCTGCGATTCATAGATAAAAATAGTTTTCTGCAGCTTCTATCATACGGGATTTTATGACATGACATCCTTCTGTCTTGGGAGCATCCATGCACAATTCCTCTTTGCACTGCTGACATTTGCCTGTCAAAGTTGCCATATTTTTCAGAGATTCAAGAAGATGTAATACTGTAGACAGTGTGTGTTTAGTTTTCCTAATTAGGTTGAACCCCAGTTTCTAACCAAGGGCAGAATAAACCTCCTATTACACTGGTTACCCTGCAGGCAACTGAATGTAGCTGAAAGTTTTTGTTTTGACATTGTTTTTTTTTCTGTGGCAAATATATAGCATATCATTAGATGTACAATGCCCTCCATAATGATTAGGGCAAAGACACTGTTTTTCCTTAATTTGCCCCTGTGCTCCACGGGTTTAAATTTGAAATCAGACAATTCATGTGCATTTAAATATATATTCCAGATTTCATTAAAGGGTATTTGTGTACAGTTTGGTTTGACCATGTTGAAATTACAGCTCTTTTTATACATGGTCTCCTCGTTTCAGGGAAACATAATATTTAGGACATAGTAATGGCACGTATATTAAAGTAGACATGTTTAATACTTTGTTGCTTACCCCTTACATGCAATGACTGCTTGAAGTCTACGATACATTGACATCACTAGGCGCTGAGTATCTTCTCTGGTGATGATCTACCAGACCCCTGCTGCAGTCACATTCAGCACCTGCTGGTTTCGGGGGGTTGTCCCTTTAATTTTTCTCCAGCATATGGAAGGCATACTCAGTTGGATTTAGATTGGGTACATAACTTGGTCATTCAAGAATTTACCAGTTTTTAGCTTTGTAAAACTCCTTTGTTGCTTTAGCATTTTTGAGATCATTGTTTTGCTGTAGGATGCAGTGCCATCCAATGAGTTTGGAGGCACTTGCTAGAACTTGATGTTTCTACACACTTCAGAATTCATTTTGCTACTCCCATCAGCAGTTACATCATCAATGAAGATGAGGCTGTTAGTGTTTGTGACACCCATAAATGACCAGGCCAGAACACCCCCGCCACCATCTTTCATAGAATAGGTGGTATACTTTGGATCTTTGGCAGTTCCTTTATGCCTCCACACTTTGCTCTTACAATCACTCTAATAAAGGTTAATCTTCATCTCATCTTTCCACAAGACTTTTTTTCCAGAATTCTGCAGGCGAAATACTTTTTAATACTTTAAATACTTCACGGCAAACTCTAATCAAGCCATCCTGTTTCTGTGGCTAACTAGTGGTTAGCATCTTGCAATGTAGCCTCTGTGTTTCTGTTCATGAATTCTTCTTTCTGGGACAGCAGTCATTCATACATCCACACTTGCCTCCTGAACAATGTTTCTGATCTGACAGACAGGTGTTTGGGATTTTATTCTTCATTGTGATAAGAATTCTTCTGACATCAGCAGTGGAGGCCTTCCTTGTCTTACCAGTACCTTGTGACTACTGAGCTCACCAGTATGCATTTTCTTCTTAATGATGTTCCAAACATTTGATTTTGGTAATCCTAAGGTTTGGGTGATGTCTCTTATTGTTTCATTCTTCTTTTTCAGCCTCAAAATGGCTTCTTTGTCTTTGATTGGCACAACTCTGATCCTCATATTTAAAAATGGCAGCTATAAACTCCAAAGGTGATCAGAAGCTTAGAAGCAAGCCGATCTCTCTTACACCTGCTCCAATGAAGCAATTAAACATATCTGAGTAATTACATGCACCTATGAGCCAAATGTCCCAAACATGTATAAAAAGTGCTGTAATTATTACATGGTCAAACTAAAATGTATACAAATAATCTTGAATAAAATCTGGAATGTGCACTTTAATCACATGTGAATTGTTTGATTACTAATTTAAAACTGTGGAGCACAGGGGCAAAGAAAGGAAAAACATGTCTTTGTTCCAAATGTTATTAAGGATGCTGTATTCAGCAAGCCAGCTGCTTTCAACTTAAAATACAAATCATTGCAGCCTGGTACAACAGAGACAGTACTATGTACCTATATATTTTGCAATGGTGAAACTTATTGTTATCACTGTATTTGTATCCACTATAAAATATTTGCACTAAAATTCAGAAATACATTGTTCTTTTAAGGTTCCATTTGGGCGGCTATCAGAGGCTGATGGGACTTTGTCATATCCAGGCCACCAAGCTGGAAAATGTGGATATAACTCACCAACTCAGAAACCTGAGGCCGTGGTTCATGCCATTAAGGTATTAATTGCACTTATTAAAATATTCAATTATTGAGGAAATTGCCGATGATGCCAAACCAAATATTTATTTTCCAAAGGTATTCCAAATTATCACTTGCAATAGTTCCACATTTAAGCTAAACATTGATCGTACTAAAGGGTCTTTTATAGCAATATTATAAATAATCTTGGTGAACTATTAGGCAAACTTTATTTTAAAAAAATCTTTGATTACAATTCATACTTTTTTCTTTAGAGTATAACAAGGGGAAAAAGAAATGTTCCGTAACCTTGGATCTTTCACCTAATTTTTACTGGTAAGCATTCAGGAGAGTGCATCCACCCACAAGATGTGTTACCTGGGAACTCCAATGTTTGCTTCTCAGTGGGCCTGAAAACTAACAAATCAAACAATGTAAAAAGAAAATATTGCAATTGGCATCAATTTCAGAGGGGAAATAAGGAAGAAATCAACTGTACTCCCAATTCATGCATTGCCCAAACACCATGCTCTCTACCCTCCTTATGTAGGATTTTATGGAAAGTTTTCTGTAAGTAAAAACACACATCCTCTACTTTGCCTTTATCAATTTTAAGAGTCATTTCCTCAAAGAACTGCAGTAAATCAATGAAAATGAATCATAAATCCATGCTTCTCAGGCTAAATCCTTTAATTATGTTCAAAGTGTTCCATTATAACATTCACTAAACATTCTGGCATTTTCCCTATGGCGAATTTTGACTAAAGTCAGTGGTTTCTTGTTTTCTCTTTCCCTTTTTGCTTTACATAGTTGGATCACATTTACTATTCTCCAATTCACAGGAACAATCCTCAGGAGAAAAAAAATTGCATTTGGTTTGTGTGCAAGTATACCTAAAGTATGTGATCTAAAATATTTTATTTATTAATTTTCATTCTCTCACTTTTTAATTGCTCAGATCTGCCTTGGTTAAAGTTTGTTTCCAAAAATACAGTACATCTTATGGAGCTTCAAATATATGATGTGGTCACTTGATATCAACTGTCTCTTCATTTTTTTAATGTGCCCTTCTGTCTATAGAATACTTGCTTTTTATCTTCAAAATAGGTTGTACATGAAAATGTGGACAAAGACAACAATGAGAAAGACCTGAGTGAAACAGAGAAAGCTATTGTCAGAGAAATGTGTAATGTGAGTAAATTGTGCCACAGCATTCAGCTCCTGCTATGCCTCCCACCCAACTCTCAGATAGTGGATCCTTAGCCTTTGAAAGCAAACAAGGCAAGAACAAGAATGAAAAAAAAAACTTTTATTATTTTTTTTGTAAAATTGACGGTGTTGATCTCAATATACTCCATGTTGAACCTGGTATGGAAACTTAATAATAATTTCTAATTCATCGATCTGTTTAATATCTCTGTTTAGTTCATTTTTCATGAATTAGAACCCAACAATATGAATTCTAAGTCCAAAGGGTTGACCTCAAGTGACCATAACTGAATTCCGTTTTTACAGAAACTTCAACCAACATTTTAGGAGCTTAGTCATTTCTAAGCATTAGACTCCTCGAGCCTCCATCCCAGAAGCAGCATATTAGCAAAACAGAGAAAGCTTCATGATTTTTTAAACTAAATTAACAAGCACGTGAATAAATAATGAAGTCATTTTGTTGGAGTAAAATCCAGATCAGAAGAGATAAGAAATTAAGCTTAATTGAATGCCGTCAGTATTATTTGCTACGCAGAATGCATTGAATATGGTATGAATGTAGCAGGTAGTTGTTTCTCCAGGTCAGAGCTTATTGTTATGACAGAAAAGACAAGTTAAAATTCTAAACCATAGAACAACACAATAAATTATAATGAATATATAATGTTATAAATGGTTTCAAAATGCTCATATGAATTCAGAATGCAATAAATCAATTTAAATTTTTCAAATATTTGAATAAAATGTGTTTTTTGGTTGATGCTTTTTTTGACCCATGATCCTTTAATATTATGGAAAGTAGCTCTAACTTAGTCAATGTTCAGACATTATTAATATAACCATTATTCCAAGATATGTAGTAGTTAGTAGAGGGTAAATGGCAGATTAGTTTTGAGGAAGTTTTAGCTATTCGATGATGCACTGTTTGTTTTATTCCTAATAATTTTCATGGTTTTGGAAGGAAATCTGGAATGGCTCAATTCAGCCATTAATTAATTAGATGCAGCGACTGCCATTCCCTTTGGGCCCATGTGCAGGTTACTTTGGCAGGATTGGGGAAAAAAAAGCAGCAGATTTAGGCCCAGCAATTGGACAATATCTGCAGATCATCAGTAGAACTAATGTCAGTGGGTTTATTTCTCAATGTTTTAAGCAGATTTCCATTGATTTTGCATTACTTTTATATGTAAAATAATAGTACCCCTACCCGTCACCACTGAAAAAGGCATGTCCTTCTCATAGATCGTTATGTTCACCCACACAGCAGCAAAAAGTTTGATTTCGTAATAACAGATAACAGCTACAAATCTGTCTGCACTTCACTGAAGTCTGTTAACACTAACAAGAGCAATCTGTCCAAATAGCCAAAGGGAGGGTTTGAAGCTGAAGGCATCAGTCTTAAATTATATCTACATATGGTAATTAGAATTTTATTTTGTATTTTCAGTTCATTTTACATTTTGTGTTTCCTGATGATTTTGTTACAAATTAAATATAACTAAAACCATCAACTATATCTATAAAAATGTGACAAATGAAATTTGGAGAATTATGAGTGTGCTGAGCTGAATTGCAGGTTTGTTGAGGTTTGTGAAATCTCAATCAATTAAATAATCCCAATATAAAATAATATTTTTTTAGGAATTGAATGAAGGAAATATAATTTTAGTTATAGCTTTCAATAGAAAACATTTTCTGTCAATGGAAACTGATGCTGCTTTAGGTATTGGTTTTTTCTTGTAAGCAGAAGGAACAAAGTAGAATAGAAATGATCAGGGGAGAGTGAAAAAGCCAATGCAACTCATAGAGTAGTTTGTACATAAATTGAACGTCATTGCACTAAAAAGTACACCTCTCCCCCACTTCCCCAGAACTTAATTTGGCTGTCTTAAAAATGATCAAAATCACACATAGAATAGTCCCATAAACATCAATGATACAAAACCAAACTAAGTTGCATTAATCAACTAGAAATAAACCTGGCCCATTTCCAGCTCAATTTCTAACTTGTTCCTTTCTTTTAAGTTCTCTGTATTGAATTTGGTCATTTGTTCATGCCAATACACGTGATTCAGCTGAACATTTTCTCCAGTGCACTGAGTGGTGTAAGACAGGTTCTCACGCGATTGTATTTGAAGTTAATTAAATACTTAAGAGAAAAAGGTGGGAGCTGAAACAGAGACTGATAAAGATAACCTTCCTGATTTGAATTCTGGGCACAGGCCTGAGCCTGCTCAGACCTTTGTCAAAGCCTGCTTCTGCATATCTTAGCCTTGATGAAGGGTTTTGACCCGAAACTTTAACTGACTATTTCCACAATGTGATTTGTTGAGTTCCTGTAGCAATTCTTTGCTCCAGATTCCAGCATCTCCAGCTTTTGTGTTTCTCTGGAAAATATTTAAATGCTCCTGAGAAAGATAAATCAGAACATTTTTCTCTTTCTAAATAAATAGGATTGCGGAGGAGGAAAGGGAATTTAATATCTTATGAAATAGCATCACGACAAATACAAAAAGTAATCAGAGATGCTCTACTAAGCTGGACTACTTAGTTTTCAATAGTAGTGATCATGCCTGGAGAATTATGTTTAGTTTTAGAACTAAGGATATATTAGTCTCAGAGGGATTACAATACAAATTCAATGGGTTTAAGTGATTACATTATAAGTGAAACATGACTTCTTCTTTCTTGTGATGACATGATTAAGTTATTATCTAATCAAACTTATTTGAATTGATAATAAGGATTCAATAGTACAGTTACAATGGCACAACCAAAAGCATTATATTATTGAGTTCCAAACAGCATGAACGGGTGAATGCCTCTATCATCACATGTTCAATGTTCTCTTGTGGTTCTGAGAAAACAGAAACAAAACTACAAAGTCAAAAGTTAGCAACCTCCTCTTAAAGCTGTCCACTATAAAAGAAGGAGAAAATACAGTAGATAGCTGCTTTGGGATCTTTTTTAGACATTTAACTGGGATAAATTAGATTTATTCACTTTCATCTTTCTTGTTATCTGGCTGGGATGTTGGGGGAAGGTGGGAGTGGGCATGGTGTGGAACAGCGGTGTATAGTTAGTGCATGTATTCAGGTAGTTTTCTGAAATATTTCAGCTAATGGTTTATAAATTGATTTGTAAAAATGCACAAAAAAAAGACAATTAATGGCAATTTTTGAAATGTTAAAATGTGTCCGGACAAGTCCACAATTTGTCACTTGCTGTAACTGAAGCTGTAATTCAGTTTTCATGAATTCTATACATATGGTCCTATTCTGTTGTTTGGAATTTCTGCCCTTACCAGTTAGCCCATATATACATGTATATAATTTTAAACAGATGAATACATTTCTTCAAATAGCAATATACTGAAACCTTGTTGACCCATCAGAATACATTTCCCGGAAGGAGATGGAAGGTATTATTACATCTGCTCTTTGATGGAAACAGCAACTTCCATTCAATCCAGCAGATTATAAGTAGGATATATGCACTCTTTCAGCACATGGAGCAGGAGCTGTCAGCCCCCAGCAATGGTTGCATGTATTGTGACAGCCAAGTATACAACCACGAGCTTCATATTTCAACACTGTGTGACTTCACCACATATGGGGCAGCACAGTTGGCATAGCGGTTAGCAGACATCTTTACAGCACCAGTGTTGGGACCTGGGTTTGAATCCCATGCTGTGTGAAAGGAGTTTGTACATTTTCCCCGTGTCTGTGTGGGTTTTCCCTGGGCACTCCAGTTTCCTTCCACCGGTCAAACTGTACTGGGGGTGTAGGTTAATTGGGTGTAATTGAAATTTAAATATTCCAGCCCACGTAATACCAGTCCTTGCAGGCTATTCCACACCGATCCACCACACCATAGCCCTGAACTGAGAAGAATAGGGGTTCACACAAGTTCTTGGCCACAGCAGACACAGCCCAAACAGATGTCTATTTTAAAGTATTGGGAGTGGTGGGTAAGTGCAAAGTACTGACTGGAGATTGCTGTAATGAACCAGCACAATAAGCAGGCAGCAGTGTAGAGAATTAAAATAAATGATGATCTCCTATCTGCATATAGACTTTTTTCAAAAATTAAATTTCAAGAAAAATAAATGAACACAGACACATCTAATGGAGTTAAATGTTTAACTGGGACGCTCAACTGTTTGTAATAAGAATTAACCCTTTTTTTAAGTATTCTATTTTAAGAATGGACTGCATTAAAGAAAATGCTGTGATAAATTGTTTTTGTAAAGTTTGCTACATCAGTCAATTAGAAGAAATCCCAAAATGTGAAATTCTGTGTGAGCTTCTGAGTGCATGGTTCAAGGCATCTGTGACATGTCACCATGACATTGAATAAAACAATTGTGAGGCCCTATGTTCTGAATTCATAGAACTGTACAATCTAGAAATGTTTGAAAATGATCTTCGTTTTAGTGTGTTATTCTTTGTAATTATGCAATGCCTTCTTCTTCTCTAGTTGGCATTAATCAAAATATATTCTGCTTCTATTCATTTTGACCAGATTTGGTATAAATTGATGTTTTAAGCCCTGCAGGCATCTATAACCCACTGTTTTAGCCATGCAGTGTGTTTGAATATGTAATTATGTAGAAGAAATCTCAAACTGAGTGCTTCTGATTTTAAATATCTGACTATGATTTGTAAGATGGTTTAACGTGTTCACTATGAAACTGGTGTGTTAATAAGCAAGGATTATTGATGGAAATCTTATGCACTTCCACAACTAGGGAGAGAATGGGTCCAATTAAGGATTAATGTGGAGCCATGGGAGATGGGTAGGGTTTTAAATGAGCATTTCTCACCTATACTTATCACGGTGAAAATCCTGGAAGCACAGGAGTTAAAGGAAATAAATAGTGAAGTCTTGGGAAAATATTCACAGTACCAAAGGTGGGTAAGTACTTGGGGTTTGCTCAAATGTGGCCTTGGACATTATGGGAAGCAAGGGAATAATGTACAGGAGTCCTGGCAGAAATAATTTCTTTGTATTTAGCGATGGATAAAGTACCAGAAAACTGGAGGATGGCTAATTTTGTGCCTTCATTTAAAAAATGGAGCTGCAAGGAAAAGCTAGAGAACTACAGGCCAGTGAACCTAACATCAATAGTGGGAAAGTTATTGGATGAGATTTTGAGGGACAGGATCTAGAAGCATTTGGAAAGGCAAGGAAGGATTAGAGATAACCAGCATGGCTTTGTGCGTGAAAAATTATACCTCATAATTTGATTTGTTTTTTTTTTAAAAGATAACAAAGGTGATGGCAGGATGGTGGTCATTGTCTTTATGGATTTTAGTAAGGCCTTTGACAAGCTGCAGTATGGTAGGATAGCCCAGAAAGTTAGATCACATGGGATACAGGGTGACCTAACTAACTGGATGCAAATTGGCTTGGTGGAAAGAGTCAGAAGGTAGGTGTGGAGGCTTGTTTTTCAGATCGGTGGCCTGTGATCAATGGTGTGTTGCAGGGACTGTTGGTCCATTGTTGTTTGTAATCTATAATGGCGATTTGGATGACAATGAAGGTAATAACATGGTCAGTAAGTTTGTGAAAGACATTAAAATTGGTCGTACACTGAGCAGTAAAGAAGATTATCCAACATTATAACAGAGTCTTGATTACTTGGGGAAGTGAGCCAAGAAATGATAGAACACTACAGCACAGACAACAAGCCATTCGGCCCTTTTAGTCAGTGCCAAAACATCGTTCCATTATTCCTACTGACCTGCACCCATTCCATAACCCTCCAGACCTCTCTCATCCATGTTTCTATTAAATTTATTTTTAAAACTTGAGAGTTACCATGTCAGATGAAAGCTCGTTCCACACTCCTACCACTCTTTGAGTATTTCTGAGATGTTTTTTTTACATAACACCAACATCCAGTGGATTGCATTGAAATAACATGATGTAAAGTGATGAGAGAAGCTTCATAACATGAGTTGGAGTTGCCTTCAAGCAGTCCCTTGACCTACTTGGTCCCAAAATAATATCAATGAATTTCTCCTGAATCACATGGCAGGTCTCAGGGTGGCAAAGGTTGTTTACGGTATTTCTACAACCTACCTGTTTAGAAATAGAGGCAGCATTTCTGGTTTCTTTAAAGTCTGCATCTTCTAATCACTACTTTGGGTATAATTATATTTAATATTTAATATTAATCTGTACATGTGGTCTTCAATTCTATTTTCAAATTCCTCCTACCCCACTACCCCAACTGACTTCATCCATTATTTATCTATTGAGGGACAGGATCTGTGGGCAGAAAAAATTTCTCTGTACATAAGTTGCCAAGTAGATTCAGATGAGATTCCAATTTTATGACAATTTTTCTTTGAAAATAGCAATCACTTATGATAGGAGAAAGTGACATGTTAGTCCATTTGACCTCACTTGAACTCCGATGAAGTAGTGAACATGTTAAATCCATTTTGAAATGCTGTGTACGATGGCTGACTGTGTAGCAGACTGTGCTTGCGCTTTAATACGTTTAATTAAAAAATGCATTTGTTCAATATCAGTAAATAATAGGGTGCAATGGTGATACAAAAACTTGAGGTCAAATTATTTTAAATGGAAGTGACTATTTGGAAAGCCTTAGGGAGCTGCATTGCAAAAATGTTGAAAGTTAAATATTCCTAGAATCATTACCAGCCTATCACTCAAATGAAGTTTGTGATATTACAACCAAAGCTTGACATTAAATGTCTAGGGTTTACTTTTATAAAAATCCTTTCTCATCCTTCACGTAGTTATATGTTATGCAAGGATCAATTGAGTGGCCTTATCTAACTGCCATCTCATCCATGATTTGATAAGAAGCACATTAGGAGGACAACGTTTCAGTTCTTTTGAAAATTTGAAAAAAGAATAATTGTCTTTTTGTTCCTGTTAATTTATTTTTCTAAAATGCCTTGTTACATTATGGAGCCTTGGAAAGAATGGATTTTTTTTCCAGTAGCAAGTATTATTTAGTCAGATACAGAGGAAGACACATCTACTCAGCAATGTGCCTTAACCTAATCACAACTTGAGATATGATTTTTATTAAATTTCAATTCATTTAAGGTGCTTTTTTAAAATTTCTATGATCATTGGGGATTGGATTGGGACTGGTCAAATAAATGTCACATGGAACTCTTACCATCAACACAGAAAGCCGACTTGTACATTTTCCATTCTGTACCATATATGTCATACTGCCATTCATTAAAATAAGACTTCAAGATTGATACACTATCAATAACTCACGTCAGACTAGAAGTCTTGATTAAATAGTTTCTAATCACCGTAAACTGCAAACACATCTCATTTGTTGCTGGCCTGGTTCCAAGCCGGGTACTGAGGGAGGAGTTTGGGCATAACCGTCTTTCTGGGAATTCTGAGGGGAGGTTACAGGGGTGGGCCAACCCATACAATACATTTGTATTAGACGGCACGAGCAATCACACAGTGGTTCCACCACAAAGGTGCTCTAAAATTCAAAGCCATTGATGTATCTTTGTATTGTACAGAACAATGCAATATAAGAAACGTGGCAGCCAATATGCATAGCTTAAGATCTATAAAAGGCTGTATATTGGTCATCCGTCCACTCATTTTTGAGCGATGACATGAAATCTTTCAAGTTCACATGGAAGGACAGACAGTCAAGGCTTTGGATTTATGCTTCACCTGAATGACAGCATTTTGAACAATACAGTTCAACCTCAATATTACACTAATGTTTCAGGTTGAATTTTCTACTCTAGATTCTGAAACTGGAATAAAAAGAAACTACAACAAAAAAAAACTGCTGGAAGAACTCAGTAGGTTGAACAGCATATGTGGACATAAATAGTCAACATTTGAGATGGCAACACTGCATCTAGTTGCTGAAAGCGGACCTCAATTCCCAACCTTCTTTCCCATAGAAAACACTGAGCTATTGCACTGTATTTCAGGTTGTAGAGAGTATATGCATCTCCATATGAGTTCTTTCACCACTATATCTTTGCCTCAAGATCTGTGTAAATACTGGAAAATATGTATCAATTTATTACACTATTTCGGTAATCATCTACTAAGAGAACAAAAGAAAGAACAGAAAATGCACCTGTAAATCAACTTTAGCTGTGAGTTAAAACTTTGAAGTTAGACCATAATACAGGAAGAAAAATCTTTCTTCTCCTTCATTGATGCCAATATTTCTGATATATTCATAGGTTTAATTCCTAATAGAAGAAGAAAAAATCATAAAATAGCATAACATTCCATTTTAGGAAATTATAATGTGGATTTTATATTCTTGCCATTATTGTACACTTTTGTGCAATAGGATTATTTTACTGATGTTGTTAAGGCCAATTATAAGGCTGTTTAGCTTTCACAAACTATTTGGAACGGACGATGGCCAGAGTAAGGAAAGTGGCGCATTTGAAAATTAGAAATATAGAAAACACAATGTTACCTTGTTTATTTATAACAAGCTTGATGAAGCATATTAACAGGCAAAGCGAAGCATTGGCAATTGTGAAAATCAAAACAAAAGCCCTTAAAATACTGGAAATCTGAAAATAGAAAATACTCTGCAAATCAGGTGGCATCTATGAAAAAAGAAATGTAATTAATGTTTTAGGTTGAAGACACTTTGTCAGAACTCAGAAAGAATTGTCAGACAGGGACAAGATAAAGATAATTTCTCTGATAATGTGAGACCTGGGTTGCCAATGGTCCATCCAAGACATTTGACTTGATGGGATAATGCAGCAGCTGGAAAGAATGAAGCAGAACAAAGGAACCTAGCAGGAATACAAGGAGGATGGTTAAAAAATGAGAATGTAATCAAAGGAACATACAAATTGTAAAATGTACATCTGATGGTCATGCCCATGGTGGGTAAGATGTAATGCCAGAGACAATAAATGTCAGAGATGGACTGGCCAGTTCTGACACAGAGAAAGGATGAATGGTTAAAACATGCCCAGATGGAAAATGAGATACTGTTTCACAAATTAAATTGGGCTTCATTGTAATAAGGCAGAAAGCCATATAAATATGGGTTAGTGTTAGAGGAGGATGGAGAATTAATATGGCAGGAAATTTAGGGTTACCTTAGCCTGAGCACAGGTGGTCTGCAATGTGATCTCAATACTGACGCTTGATTTTTCCAATGTGGAGGAGCTGAGCTCCAAATGCATTGCACTAGATTTGCGAGCCATCCAGTTGTTTCAGATGAAACAGCAATTCATTGTTACCTGTATCAGTCATGATTCAGTACCAACTGTAGTTCAGTTGCCAGCACCTTGACTTCAGAACAAAATTTTTGGAAGTTTCTTCAATGCAGAACTGTGGGATTGGTACACATTCAGAATTACAGTCTGTTGGTTAAGACATTGATAAAAATCCTATTTGTTCTTTTGGGAGGATGCTAAAGACACCTTTGTTGAATTTAGAAAAGAAGACTATTTTTGTCAAGATTCATATTTTGGGATATGGCAGTCTCTGGCATTGTAAGCATTTATTGTCCATGCCTATCTGCCCTTAACAAAGTATTGGTGAGCATTTTCTTGATTTGCTGCAGTCTTTCCTGTGTAGGCACCTATAGTGCTTTTCCAGGATTTAAAACAAGCTAAAAGAAGGAATCACACTATATTACCATGTCAGTATGGTGTGCAACTTGGATTGGAATCTGTGAATGGTGGTGTTCCCATTTTCCTAAAGAACCTCCATTTACTGGTATGAGAGAGTGCAGGCTTGAAAGGTGATGTCAGAGATGCTGAGGTGAGCAATTGCATTACAATTGTAGAAGATACATAGGAGTAGAACCATGTCCAATGATGGAAAGAATAAATGTTTGTTGTGGGGGATGGAGTACTGATAAAGTGTCCTTAGTTGTCCTGTATGGTGATGAAATAACTGAGTGATCAATATGTTGTGTTGTTACTAATTGGGCCTATTGTTCTTGCAACAGGAGAAAGAATAAAACAGTAATATCTGCAAAGAGTATCTACTAATTATTTGTAAATATCAAGACAATGTGAAATGGACATAAGATGATCAAACTAGATATAAAAACACTGCAAGCTTTGAAGTTTCAATATGAAAAGCTACATTATAATACCCACCTGGAAATCTTTTCCTCTGGTGCAGTTGACAAAATCTTCAGAAAAATCTCAACTGAATTAAACTGCATCTTAAATGCTAGATTTCAAGTCATAATACGTTACATTTTTTCTTCAAGCTAGCTCAAATTATCCATTATACTCAAATCTCATCAAAGAACATCACCTTCACTGTGTTATAATTCTTCTAGAAAGCAGTGTCTAAAATCCACATTTACGCATCTCGTTTTTATAAGACAATAAGGCTATAAAAGGAGCAGAAATAGATTATTCATCCCATTGAATCTCCCCCACCATTTAATCATGAGGTTATTCATTTTCCAACTCAACCTGACCTTCTCCCATTAATCTATGATGACCAGGCTAATCAAGAGCCTATCAATCTCTGCCTTAAAAACACCCATTGACTTCTCCTTGACAACCATCTGTGGCAACAAATTCCACATTTACCACCATCTGACAAAATAAATTCCTCTGCATCTTGGTTCTAAGTGGATGCCCTTCAATCATGAAGTTGTCCCCTCTTGACCTAGACACTCCCATCATGGGAAACAACCTTTCTAAATCTATTCAGGAAATTCCTTTCAACATTCCAAATGTTTCCATGGTTCTCCTCCCCCATTCTCCTAAATTTCAATGAATACTGGTCAAGAGCTCCTCATATGATAATCATTTCATTCCCAGAATCATCCTTATGAACCTCCTCTGAACCCTCTCGAACATCAGCACATTCTTAAATGAGAAGCCCAAAACTGCTCACCTTGTTGAAGGCATTCCGAAAATTCAAATTTACAACATCCACTGCATCTCCTTTATCTAGCCTGCTTGTCACTTCTTCAAAGAATTCCAATTGGTTTGTCAAGCATGATTTTCTCATAAGGAAACCATGCTGGTTTTGTCCTATCTTGTTGCGTGCCTCCAAGTGCTCCGAAATTTTATTCTTGACAATTGACTCTGACATCTTCCCAACCACTTACGGTCTGTAATTTTTTTTCTGTTGCCTCTCTCCCTTCTTTAATATTGGGAGGACATTTGTGATTTTTCAGTCCTCTGGGACCATATCAGAATCTATTAATTCCTGAAAGATTATTACCAATATCTCCACAATCTCTAATGCAGTGGTTCTCAACTTTTTTCTTTCCACTCACATACCACTTTAAGTAATCCCTATGCCATTGGTACTCTGTGATTAGTAAGGGATTGCTTAAGGTGGTATGTGAGTGGGAAGGGAATGTTGAGAATCACTGCTCTAGACCCAATTGTTACTGAAATATTTTGCTTGAGAAAAATTGTCACTGGCCCATTTCCTTTGGAGTTATGAAACCATACACATAACGAGTCAATTAGGTACGATTAAAACAGTGTTTTTCAAACTTTTTCTTTCCACCCTCATTCCACCTAAGCAATCACTTATATTTAAAGTGGTATGTGAGTGGAAAGAAAAAGGTTGAGTACTACTGCTCTAATGCTACTTCTTTCAGAGTCTGAATGTGCAATCCTTTGGTCCAGGAGATTTATTCACCCTTGGACAATTCAGCTTTCTAAGCACCTTCTCCCTTGAAATAGTAATTGCACTTACTTCCCTTCCATGGTATCCTTTGATATCTGGCACACTGCTCATGTCTTCCCTTGTGAAAACTGATGTAAAATACTCATTAAGTTCCGGTGTCATCTTCTTGTCTCCCATTATCATTTTCCCATTGTCATTTTCTGGTGGTCCTACATTTACTCTCACCTCTCTTTTCATCTTTATATACTTGAAGAAACTTTTTTTTAATTCTCTGATATTTGTGATATTATTTACTAGTCCATTTCATACTTCATCTTTTTGCTCCTTATGAATTTTTTATACAAGTTGATGCCTGCTTCATGATTTATCAAAATAATTTTCCCTGACAACAAATTTATTTTTGTTTACTTTAAGAGAAAACAAGCATTAAGTTGAGACTTCATAGTAAGCGTGATCAGTGAGGTGGATATTGGATTTATGTGGAAACGGTGGTCCATCTTTCTGTGTGTTCAGTGCAACAGTTAATATTTCTTTGTTGTCTTGTAAGAATTAACGAGAAATGAGGGTCGTGCATACTAGACTGGGTACGAAAAGAAATTCCTACCCTTACCCCCTTTTCACCCCACCACCATCTAAATGGTCAAGAATAACAAAATCAAATGGAGCTATTTTTTAAAATAACTGAACTTAAGCTACATGGCTGCCGTGATAGGGATTTGAACTGAAGTCTTTTGAATTCTCGGAAGTCTTGATAAAGGGTTCTGATTCAAAATGGTGACTGCACATTTATCTCCATGGTTACTGTCCAACCTTTTGAATTCCTCCAGCAAATCTTTGTTTGCTCAAGATTCCAGCTACTGTAGCTTTTATGTTTCTCTTTGAATGGTTTGTGCTTTTTAGTCTGGTATCGTTGTGCCCTGATATTCACCTGTTAAGGGCAAAGTAAACAAAACCAAAGCATTTTGATATGTTATTATGATGTTGCTGTTTGTGAGGGGAGCTTCCTATCCACAATTGGCTGCCATATTTTCTTCAACATAACAATTATTATAATTAGAAGTAGTTAATTGGTTGTAAAGTGCTTTTGGCAAGCAAGGGGTTATAAAAGGTGCTATATAAATGAAAGCTTTCTTCATAAATTGTGACCTGGGCTTCCTAACATTTGGACCTCACTCATTTTAGTGAGCCACTGTTTCACATAGTTCATTGAGGGTGTAAAATAAGGTAGCTGGAAGAATCATTCTATTATTTTAACATAGATCTCCTCCTGGCTTACACTGTGGAAGCATTGGTGGTAATTATGCCAAGATACAAACTATATCTCTTACGCTGTGAGTTTCAAGATGACTCATAAACATGAAACAAGTTATCCTGCCAAGAAACTTTCCTGAGATAATTTCCAACAACTTTTTTTGCATTTAGAAGATTTTTTTTCTCCAACTGTTTTGACAGTTTTGCAATCAGGCTTTAAAACAATACTTCAGCTTCGTTGATGAATAAAGTAACTTTAGTACCATTCTGATTCTGGTAATGAATGCAGTCTACATGGGTCATGCAAACGACAATATATTTCCAGTAATTTATTTCTTGGTTGGTTTTACTACATTGTAAAGGCCTTAAGAATTCCAAAATCTTTGCACACCTATTAATTCTGAAACTATAACAATGATCCAAGTTTTGAGCCTAGAGTGTTGAGCTGTAGTTCAAATTTGAAAATAAACTTTTGAATAATAACATGCTATGTAAATTTTGTGGAAACTTTTGAAATGGTGTTATTTTTTTACGCTTGTGATACAGTCAAGTGTGTATACATAAATGTAGCATTAATTAAAAATGGGACTATTAGCTTTATTCTGCTTTTTTATGTGAAATGAATGTGTGGAAAGTGTGCAGTTTCCCTTTAATACTGCAGAAATCCACAGCATAATGTCACTGCTGCAGAGGCTGACCACACACAGGCCTCATTCTGTTAGTCCAGAATAATCTGATTCCTGTAGCTCCAGGAAAACATATCTGTGGATGTGGAAAGAGCCTTCTCTTGCCTGCTATTTAGTAGTTCAGCTAGAAGAGATCATTTGACAACATCAGCATTAGTCTTGGTTATTATACTCAGTTGATAATCTTCCAAACAATTTTGGCAAGATGCCTGAGGCTGAACACACAGGGGCCTCATTCTGTTAGTCCAGAATAATCTGATTCCTGTAGCTCCAGGAAAACATATCTGTGGATGTGGAAAGAGCCTTCTCTTGCCTGCTATTTAGTAGTTCAGCTAGAAGAGATCATTTGACAACATCAGCATTAGTCTTGGTTATTATACTCAGTTGATAATCTTCCAAACAATTTTGGCAAGATGCCTGAGGCTGACCACACACAGGCCTCATTCTGTTAGTCCAGAATAATCTGATTCCTGTAGCTCCAGGAAAACATATCTGTGGATGTGGAAAGAGCCTTCTCTTGCCTGCTATTTAGTAGTTCAGCTAGAAGAGATCATTTGACAACATCAGCATTAGTCTTGGTTATTATACTCAGTTGATAATCTTCCAAACAATTTTGGCAAGATGCCTGAGGCTGACCACACACAGGCCTCATTCTGTTAGTCCAGAATAATCTGATTCCTGTAGCTCCAGGAAAACATATCTGTGGATGTGGAAAGAGCCTTCTCTTGCCTGCTATTTAGTAGTTCAGCTAGAAGAGATCATTTGACAACATCAGCATTAGTCTTGGTTATTATACTCAGTTGATAATCTTCCAAACAATTTTGGCAAGATGCCTGAGGGTGACTGGTGTGCATGGAAACAACCATCAAGGTATGTCAAGCAGACATATAAATTGTTAGGTTCTGCTGCCTAACTGAGAAGCAAAAATTGCCACAAGACGCCCATCGACTCCCACATTTAAAAATGTAAACTGAATTCTCATTTCCTCACAGTCAAAGTTTCAGCATCTTTGAGCTTTACCATATAAAGATAAAACATGCGTTGCATGTTAATGATTTAAAGCAAAAATTCTCTTTCATTTAACTGATAGATGGTAAGGAGAAAAAAAATGATGCTTTTACTCCTGCTAATAGATGTAAAGATTAAAGATTGACTGTTCCAAGGAATGCAGTTGAAGAACAAATTAGTGAGTATAGAAATTGACTGCTTGACATTTTTTGCTCTCTTCTGTGGATAAATTATGACTGAGCAGCTATATTGTTTATGGCACAAGAAATTCTAGGGGTCATTCAAACATTCATGACAATTCCATCCTTGATCCTTGCCTGATTTCTTTTTTGGGCATGGCTCAAGTGAGTGCATCTTAACTTTTATTTCCAATTAATTCACAACTCTTTACAATATTACTCTTTTATATTTATTGGTGATTATAAAATGATATGCTCAATAAACTTTGAAATATACAGCTTATGAACTTCCTAAAGTATCTAAGGCCTGCATCACCACTTTGGCCCAGAATGTACAGTCAAGAGCAAGCAATGCAACTGAGACCAGATACTAAGGAGGTAAAGTATACAAATGTTAAAGTCGCTTCTGCTGAAGGTTGCAAACAGCAAAGCTTTTGGAGGAGCACTGGATCACTGACTTCAGCCTCTGCATTTCCATGTTAAAGTACAAATGTGCAAAAAATTGAATATTGCTGCAAAATCTGTGTCATCAATTCGTAAATAATTAATTAGCACTTTATATACTTTATGTCATGAGGCCATATAGATGCTTACAGTTTGGCACCAACTGATCTATTATTAAACAATGCCATCACCCTATAATTAGAGCAGGAAATTGTCTTTTATGGACTCTGAAGACCGATTGAGTTCCTCCAACATTTTGATGATTTTACCCAATTCTATGCTTGCCATTGGACAGTACAAAGTATGCATTCACTGTAAAGGAACAATGGTTCTTCAGAATTTTGTAAAAAGCTTCTGATATGCTCTCTCTCTCTCTCTCTCTCTCTCTCTCTCTCTCTCTCTCTCTCTCTCTCTCTCTCTCTATATATATATATCTCTATTAAAAAAGGTTCAATATATATAAAATACATAATTGTATGATTGTGTATTACTACAAAGTATGATTTGGATTTGTTAATCAATCAGTTGGGAGTCAACAAAACATTTATCAGATAATGTTTTTGCTTTTTTATATGATCTGATATTTTTCAGAATTGAGTACTTGAAAAAGATTCTTCTGATGTGGTTAAGTGTGTAATCAATAATTTCATGAGATATCCATTATCAATTCTCCAATGTCTGCCCAGGTTTTCTAAGTGTGCAAATCAATGTCAGTTCTTCTTTGCCTGCTTGGCAGAACCATTCTGCATTCCTGTTATTTAAAAGGTATCAATACAAATGGATTTCAATTTGGAAAAGTTCCCTGGTTTTGGCATTGTTAATACCTTTCAAACTTACTTTGTTAAATGTTAAGCAGCATGCATAAGAAAAACAACTTGAGTGATTGATACAATTCAGTTTTCTCAAGGAAAGGAATTATTTCATTTTCCAGCCTACCTGAACAGAAAGAAGCAGGGTCACCATTGACTTTCAAGATTGGAACCTTATTTTGGCAAAACTTTAATTCAGAAATCAATTCCACTTGCACTGAGAAGATAATTCCCTATGCTTTAATTACGTCTACCATCAACACCCAATTGCACACCATGGAGATCATCTATTAGAAACTTTGCCTTGGGAGGGCAAAAAGCATCATCAAGGATGTTTCTCACCCTAACTATAAACTTCTTACTCTCCTTCCATCTGGTAGGTGCTACAGGAGCCTCTGCTCCTGAACCAGCAGGCTCAGGAAAAGTTTCTTTCCTGAGATTTTGATCCTGCTGAACCTTACATCACTGTGCTGAGCAGTATTGTACTATATTGTACTGTCAGTACTTTTATACTTGTTTGTTGCTGGAGTGCTTGCTTTTATTCACAGTTACTTGTAAATACTGTAGCACTTTTCTTTGTACTTCTCGTTAGAGGCTAATTGCATTTTATTGGCTTTGTATCTGTACTTGCATAATGACAATAAAATGGAATCTAATCTAATTGCATAATAGGACCTGATTACTAATGAAACTTTAAACAATTTTAATTTCTTTCAATACGAGCTTCCTCAATTTTTAATGCTGATCTTCAAAATAAACATTTTTGAAAAGAAAATCTCACTAGAAATCTACGTGAATTATACTATTGAATTTGAGAATTTGTCATGTCAAATTTTGATTGTTTACTTTACATTGAACTACTTTTCATGCACAGCATTTTGTTAATTTTGGTATAATTTCACTGGATGTCAAATGAACAAAGCCAAAGTCCACAATCTCCACCAATGCTCAGCAAGAAATGAGATTTTTGTTTTTGGTAAGTAAAACACAACTATGGCAAGTACAGAGTTTATTAATGTTTAATTATATAAGTAAAAGAACATGATGAATGTAAAGATCACATGTTAACTACAGCTTTGTGATAGTCATTTTTCTCTTGCTTCATCCCAACCATACCATCCAGCAATTTTTTTATGCTAACTTGCATATTTACGAGCATCAGATTCAAAACAATTTGAATCATTTCTTTAAAGAATTAATTACTATGCTGAGTGCCTGAGAATTGAGCTATACACTTAGTTAAATGGGGCCTGGATTTCATGATTAGTGGTAAAGGAACGGAGCTTGCCATTTTCCTTGCTAACATCTTCCCACCCAGGTTTTGGAAATTTTGTGTGACTTGTTGTAATTTGTTCCCTTTACAGGAGATTCCCAGCAACCTGAGCTGAGCAAAGAACATAGGTAATTTTGACAAATCATTTTGAAACATCCTTCCAGAATCTGATAGGATTGAATTTTAATTTGCAGAGACACAAGAGTTTGGATTTGTCTTGAATGGGTTAAAATCATTACAAGAAGCTGACACTAACTCACCCATTTCAGTATTTTACTTTAGTATGCTGGACTCTGCATAAGGGAGACAGGATGTCAACTAAATTAAATGAGTCATTTGGAATACACATATTTTCAATGTTGGGACCCTAGATTTTCCAAGCACCTGTAATGAGGTCCTATTGTCTGAAGTGATCTGTAGGAATTCTAATGGACATACCAGCCACCTACCACAGTGGTTTTTCTGCACTGTATGCTCAAAAGCATGCAATACCAAGAATTGAGTCGCTTAGGAGGAATAAGGTGAAATGATTGGATTGTTCTCAGATGATTAAGAGATGGGAGGAGGAAGAAAATGTATTTCAATGACTCACATTCTAGCCTGTTGCCAAGAATGCCCTGATTAATGAAATGGTTACTTGTAATATAAACACCATTCTGACCCCTTCCCGTGACACGAATGGCATTGTCATAAAGTATTCCTGCAATCCATCAATCACACTTCCAACATTCGTTCTTTTCACCCCATCACTTCACGTCTTCAGCACACCAAATTTTGTAGACCCTTAATCATTCATAACTCAAAGATGAACAGGATGGGAAAATAGTGGAAAATAAAGAGCAGACAAAACAAGGACAACATTCTATCAAACCATTATTTTTCAACATCCCTTTGAAACAGCATCTTGTTCTTTTTATACTATTCATAAGTGCTGCAACTGTGTGGCATCAACAGATGGCAAGCCATGCTGTTTAGCTTCAATCTCTGCCAACTGAAATTCTTTTGGTTTACATCGTCTGTGCTTTGAAGCAAGTGAGAGCTCTGCCAGACATTGTTCATTTGCTCCTGTGTGAGAGCAGATCAGCAATCAGGAGACAAGGCATCATGTGAATTACTGGCTGAGAGCACTTGAAAGGAAAATGCTTTGGGAGTATTCCCCAATTCCATGAACACTTTCCTCTCATTCCTCTTCATGATCTCGCTTTCCTTCACTTCCCTCTTTGGTGCACAAGCTAAAACTAAGGTTTCCATGAGCTTTCTCCAGAAGTGAGACATGTTTGTTTCTTATGTTTGAATTGTCATTTTGAGGCATGCATGAGCATGAGGGATTGGCTTCTTTATCCAAGGAGAAAAGTATAATTTCTCTGACCTATGATATAAGCTTCTTGTCAGCCACTTGTTCTCAAGTTGGGCTCTGCCAATCTCTTTGCAGCCACAGTGAGGGCACATTCTTAAAATGATTTTTTTGCAAATGAAGAAAAAAAGAAACTTCAAATGTATGAGCTATCACTGAAGGTTGTCTGTCTGTTTTTGTTATTTTTCTCGACGAAATAATGATTTTTATCATGAGATTTCTCTTCCTTATTTACTATTCCAATTGAAAGCTTTTGCACAGGAAGATCTTGAAAATATGACCCCATGACTACCTTGTATGAAGCCAGATGAGGCTAATATTTACCATGATGGAGAAATGAATTCTAAGATTTTGGCAGTGATCCCTTTGGAAGAAACTGTAGCTTCTATTGGATGTTTCCCAAGGACCCATTGGATCAGAACAGAGCAGTTTTATAATGATACACTCTGAAATAATTTAATAGTACATCTGGAAGAACCATGACACATTTCAGAGAAAACCTATGAAGTTTATCATCTTACTGTGCTGTTTAAATAAAATCAAATACAGGGATATATCATAAAGCAAGTTAATTACAAAAGGAATTTTTTCTTTGCAATTAATGGGATTGTTTTTTTTTCCTATTTAAACTTATACAAGAAAACATAACCTTTGGAAACAGATGCATTATAACAGTTACCTAATTTGAAAGCAATACTATTTGAGGTAATATTATTGTAAACCTTTCCAATATTATTGTTGAACTATTTAACATGCACTTAACCAACAGACTCTGGGGATGGTACCCTTATCTCTAAGTATAATTTTGTTTTCACACCTATTTCTTTTATTGAACCTGATCCCCAATATCACTCAAAAACCAAGATTCCCTATGCCTGATATCTTTGCCTTTAATCCTGATAGGAACATAAAAACTCTGCATTCCAAAATTTTACTTTTGAACGTCCTCCACTTAACTTGCACATCCTTGCCCAAAAACAACTTATTCCAATCCATGCATTTTAGATCCTTTCTCATTTCCTCAAAATTAGCCTTTCTCCAATTTAGAATCTTAACCCAAGGCCCAGACCTATCTTTCTCCATAATTAACTTGAAACTAAATGGATTTATTGAAACTAATGCACTTAATGTTTCCAAAATTAAGGATTGTTGACTTAAGGAAAGGAAAGCCAGAGATATACAATACAGTGATCAGTGGGGGATTAGAGGCGGAGACGGGGCCGGTGCCAGAATATTATGCACACTAGATAAGGCCAACTACTTGCACACCCCCCCAAAAATGACCAACTTCAATTTTCAAAACCAAATGTTTTGTCCAAAAAAATGAAAAGCACAAAACTTGAAACTGCTAAATTTACTTTGAATTGCAAAAATAAAGCAAAATTACTGACCTAGAAGATTTTCACAAACTTTCCAACTCTATTATAGTTAACATAATATTAAATATATTAGTGTAAAAAGTATTTTGCATTAAAAGTTAACAAAAGATTAAAAAAAACAAGAGTGTATAAAACACAAAAGACAGCACTAAATAACAAAGATAATAATAATAATACTGTATATGTTTATTTGTGTGTGTGGCAACCACAACAAGATACACATAATAAATCAATTAAATGTTGGGTTCAGTTATCTGTATTTATTTATCTATATTTTGTCAGTATTAATCTTTTATGGATCTTCTTTAAAATATTAGTATTTTGTGCCAAAGGATCCCCCCTTCATTCTCTTTACAATATCAATATTTTTCACCAAGGCAAAGGGTTACCCACCCCCCCACGTTTGCCTCTACCAGGTGGAGTAGGCCCCATCAAAATCATAGCCCCATGCCAACTGGCCCACCTGCCCCTCCCTCTGTTCTGCCCCCCCTCATCATGCAAGTTTAATCATTTTCAGCCATTTTTCACACCCCCCACCTTTCCCTCTGTTCTGGCCTCATCCCTTCTCCTATCCTCCCCTGTTTTAGCTTTCTTCCTCCTCTTAACCTCCCTTCTTCTGGCTTCCTTCCCTCCTTTCCCCTCTCCTGTTCTGGCTTCCCCCACCCCTCTATTGTGGCTTCCTCCCATCCACTCCCCTCTGTTTTGGCTTCCCCCCCTTTCCTCTGTTCTGGCTCCCCTCCCCTCCCCTCTGTTCTGTTCTAGCTTCCTCCCTTCCCCTTCCTTCTTTTCTGGCTTCCCCCCTCCCCTCTGTTCTGTTCTAGCTTCCTCCCTTCCCCTTCCTTCTTTTCTGGCTTCCCCCCTCCCCTCTGTTCTGGCCAACCTTCAAAGCCTGCCACTGTCACACAATACTCCACTTGACATCGACCGAAGCACTGCCATCGCTGCCATTCGTGCCAGAACTACGCGCCTGTGCATAGCTGCAATAAACATTCCCCTGTCTGTGGGCCCACCGTACATTCACCTGCCAGCCCCAGTATTTAAATCCATTGCACATGCACAAAAGAATAAAGATGGCGGTGCTGAGCCAGCCATCGGACCGTGGGACGCTGACTAATAAAGTAAGTACACAGTAACTTTTCACATTTTGTCCATACACAAAGAATTTCTGGCCATTGTGACTGTGGCCATCTGAGGTCTGCGGCCTAGGTAACTGCCTAGTTCACCTAGTGGTAGCGCCGGCCCTGGGTGGAGAGGGTGAGCAAATTTAAGTTCTTGGGTATCACGATCTCGGAGGATCTTTACTGGACCTAACACACCATTGGCATCATGAAGAAAGCATGCCGGTGCCCCTACTTTCTCTAGAGTTTGTAGAGGTTTTGTATGACACCAGAAACCCTGGCAAATTTCCACAGAGGTATGATAGAAAGTGTGTTGACCGGCTGCATCATGGTTTGGTATGGGAACACCACTATCCCTGAGCATAAAGCCCTCCAAAAGGTAGTGGACACAGCCCAGGACATCATAGGCAAAACCCTCCCCACTATTGAGTACATCTACAGGGAACGCTGCCGTTAGAGAGCAGCAGCAATCATCAAAGATGTACACCACCCAGTACACAGTCTGTTTTCACTGCTACCATCAGGAAAGAGGTGTCGGTGCTACAAGACTTGCACCACCAAGTTCAGGAACAGCTGCTACAGCTCCACCATCAACTCCTCAATGACAAACTTAATCAGGGACTCATTTCAGGGGTCTAACATATGCACTTTTATTGATTTTCTTTTGTTCTCTCTGTATTGAACAGTGAGTTTGTTTACATTCATTATCTGTTTGCATGTTTATGCGGTATACAGTTAATTTTTGCACTACCAATTAGTGGTCATTCTGCTGTGCCCACAGGAAAAAGGAATCTCAGGGTTGTATGTGATGTCATGTATGTACTCTGACAATTAATCTGAATCTGAAATTATGATCACTGGACCCAAAATGTTCCCCTACATATACTGCTGTCACCTGTCCTGTCATCTTTGCTAAAAGAAGATCCAATATTGCGCTCTCTCTCTGTACCTCTATATATTGATTTAGAAAACCTTCCTGAACACATTTGACAAACTCCAAGCTATCCAGCCCTTTTAAAGTATGGGAGTCCCAGTCAATATGTGGACAGTTAAAATCTCCTTCTATCACAACCTTATGTTTCCGCAGCTATTTGCTATCTCTGTACAGGTTTGCGCCTCATTGACAATTGGTTGGTCTATAATGCCACTCTATAATTGTGGTCATAACTTTCCCGTTACTCAGCTCCACCCATATAGCTTTAGTAGACAAGCCCCCTGGTCTGACTTGCCTGAGCACAGCTGTGATATTTTCATTCCCCATTCTAAAGCAATAGAAGCCTGGAACATTGAGCTGCCAGTCCTGCCCCTCCTGCAACCAAGTTTCACTAATGTCATAATTCGACGTGCCAATCCAAGCTACGTTTGTCTGTCTTTCCGGCCATGTTCCTTGTATTGAAATAGATACCATGTACAACCCGTTGACTTCTAATGTTGCTGTCAATTTTCACATCATCTTTTTCCTCGTCCACTTCTCTATCTGCTCTGACACTCTAGTTCTTACCCCCCTGCAAATCTTGTTTAAACCCTCCAAAGCAGCATTAGCAAAGCTTCCTGCAAGGATATTAGTCCCCCTCCAGTTTAGATGCAAATTGTCCCATCAAAACAGATCCAACCTTCTCTGGAAGAGAGTTCCATGATCTAGAAACCTGAAGCCCTCCTTTCTGCACTATGTCTTTAGCCACAGTTAAGCTACATTATCCTTCTATTTCTAACTTCACTAGCTCATGGCACAGGTAGCAATCCTGAGAACACAACCTTGGAGGTCCTGTCCTTCATCCTAGCACCTAACTTCTTGAACTCTCCTTGCAGGACCTCCTCGCCTTTTCTATTCATGCCATTGGTCCCTATATGGACCACAACATCTGGTTGCTCACCCTCCCTCTTGAGAAAACCATGAACTTGATCTATCTCAATCCCTGACACCAGGGAGGCAACATAACCATGCAGGAAACTCGATCTCTTCCACAGAACCTTTTATCTGTCCCCCTAACTATGGAATCCCTTATCACTACTGTTCACCTCTTCTCCTCCTTTCCCTTCTTAGCCACATGATCAGACTCAGTGCCAGAGACCTGATCACCATGGCTTGTCCCTAGTAGGTCATTCCTCTCCGAACAGTATCCAAATGTTATACATTGTTGAGGGAAATGGTCACAGGGATGCCCTGCACTGCTCCCTTTCCTTCTCCTGACTATCACCCATCTACCCTCCTCCTGTCCCTGTACCTCCTGTCTATCACCCCTCTGCATCCAACTCCAGCTCCAATTCCTTAACTCTGCTTCTTAGGACCTGTATCTGGATGCAATTTTCGCAGATAACGTTGTCAGGGATAACGCTAGCTTCCCTAATGACCCACATTCTGCAAGATGAGTATTCCCCGCCTTGCATGCAATTCCAATGTCTATGACTAGAATAAAAAATAAGATATTTAAAACCTGCCATTACCTGTGCCTACCTGATTAATCCTTTTTGTTCCTTGAATAGGGTGGCCCTTTCTTACTTCAACTCCTACTATCTCTTGCCTCTTACCTGTTCTTGCCTTAGCTTGTTGAGCCAAAGCCTTACCTCTCTGACGATGACCACTCCCTGTAAACACTTTCGAAGCTCAATTCTTTTTCTACATCCACAAATTTACTT